>NC_056744.1:716578501-716656001 GCF_019279795.1 Protopterus annectens
TTCAAATTGCATGTCCTTAGCTGGTCAGTCTGTGTAGCACATTTAGGCTATAGTAAATAAGGGCATCATTGCTAGTGATATTTGTACCTTGGTGATTTTTCCTAAGTGACATTGTAAATTATCATAAGTTTGGTAACAGCTCTGAACTACAGATCTGACAGTTGTACATTCAAGAGAAAACAGCAGGTTCCAGTAATGACCTAAGACAAGAATCAACATTTCTTCACTGTGACCACGTTGTTGCACTAAAATACAAGATTAAGAGGTGGAACATTCTGAATAACAGCTCTAGTTTTACTACAAGATTAACAGGTGGAATATTCTGAATAACAGCTCTAGTTTTCCTACAAGATTAACTGGTAGAATATTCTGAATAACAGCTCTAGTTTTCCTACAAGATTAAGAGGTGGAACATTCTGAATAACAGCTCTAGTTTTTCTACAAGATTAAGAGGTGGAATATTCTGAATAACAGCTCTAGTTTTCCTACAAGATTAACAGGTGGAACATTCTGAATAACAGCTCTAGTTTTCCTACAAGATTAAGAGGTGGGATATTCTGAATAACAGCTCTAGTTTTACTACAAGATTAAGAGGTGGAATATTCTGAATAACAGCTCTAGTTTTACTACAAGATTAAGAGGTGGAACATTCTGAATAACAGCTCTAGTTTTCCTACAAGATTAACAGGTAGAATATTCTGAATAACAGCTCTAGTTTTCCTACAAGATTAACAGGTAGAATATTCTGAATAACAGCTCTAGTTTTACTACAAGATTAACAGGTGGAACATTCTGAATAACAGCGCTAGTTTTACTACAAGATTAAGAGGTGGAATATTCTGAATAACAGCTCTAGTTTTACTACAAGATTAAAAGGTGGAACATTCTGAATAACAGCTCTAGTTTTCCTACAAGATTAACAGGTAGAATATTCTGAATGACAGCTCTAGTTTTCCTACAAGATTAACAGGTAGAATATTCTGAATAACAGCTCTAGTTTTACTACAAGATTAACAGGTGGAACATTCTGAATAACAGCTCTAGTTTTCCTACAAGATTAACAGGTGGAACATTCTGAATAACAGCTCTAGTTTTACTACAAGATTAAGAGGTGGAACATTCTGAATAACAGCTCTAGTTTTCCTACAAGATTAATAGGTAGAATATTCTGAATAACAGCTCTAGTTTTACTACAAGATTAACAGGTGGAACATTCTGAATAACAGCTCTCGTTTTACTACAAGATTAAGAGGTGGAACATTCTGAATAACAGCTCTAGTTGTCCTACAAGATTAAGAGGTGGAACATTCTGAATAACAGCTCTAGTTTTACGACAAGATTAAGAGGTGGAACATTCTGAATAACAGCTCTAGTTTTCCTACAAGATTAGCAGGTAGAATATTCTAAATAACAGCTCTAGTTTTACTACAAGATTAAGAGGTGGAACATTCTGAATAACAGCTCTAGTTTTCCTACAAGATTAACAAGTGGAATATTCTGAATAACAGCTCTAGTTTTACTACAAGATTAAGAGGTGGAACATTCTTAATAGCTCTAGTTTTCCTACAAGATTAAGAGGTGGAACATTCTGAATAACAGCTCTAGTTTTCCTGCACGATTAAGAGGTGGAACATTCTGAATAACAGCTCTAGTTTTACTACAAGATTAAGAGGTGGAACATTCTGAATAACAGCTCTAGTTTTCCTACACGATTAATAGGTGGAACATTCTGAATAACAGCTCTAGTTTTACTACAAGATTAAAAGGTGGAACATTCTGAATAACAGCTCTAGTTTTACTATAAAATTAAGAGGTGGAACATTCTGAATAACAGCTCTAGTTTTATTACAAGATTAAGAGGTGGAACATTCTGAATAACAGCTCTAGTTTTACTACACGATTAAGAGGTGGAACATTCTGAATAACAGCTCTAGTTTTCCTACAAGATTAACAGGTAGAATATTCTGAATAACAGCTCTTGTTTTACTACAAGATTAAGAGGTGCAACATTCTGAATAACAGCTCTAGTTTTCCTACAAGATTAACAGGTGGAATATTCTGACTAACAGCTCTAGTTTTACTACAATATTAAGAGGTGGAACATTCTGAATAACAGCTCTAGTTTTCCTACAAGATTAAGAGGTGGAACATTCTGTATAACAGCTCTAGTTTTACTACAAGATTAAGAGGTGGAACATTCTGAATAACAGCTCTAGTTTTACTACAATATTAAGAGGTGGAACATTCTGAATAACAGCTCTAGCTGTACTACAAGATTAAGAGGTGGAACATTCTGAATAACAGCTCTAGTTTTACTACAAGATTAAGAGGTGGAACATTCTGAATAATGGCTCTAGTTTTTCTACAAGATTAAGAGGTGGAACATTCTGAATAACAGCTCTAGTAATCCTACAAGATTAAGAGGTGGAATATTATGAATAACAGCTCTAGTTTTCCTACAAGATTAACAGGTAGAATATAGCTCTAGTTTTTCTACAAGATTAAGAGGTGGAATATTCTGAATAACAGCTCTAGTTTTACTACAAGATAAAGAGGTGGAACATTCTGAATAACAGCTCTAGTTTTCCTACAAGATTAACAGGTAGAATATTCTGAATAACAGCTCTAGTTTTCCTACAAGATTAAGAGGTGGAACATTCTGAATAACAGCTCTAGTTTTCCTACATGATTAAGAGGTGGAACATTCTGAATAACAGCTCTAGTTTTACAAGATTAAGAGGTGGAACATTCTGAATAACAGCTCTAGTTTTACTGCAAGATTAAGAGGTGGAACATTCTGAATAGCAGTTCTAGTTTTCCTACAAGATTAAGAGGTGGAACATTCTGAATAATAGCTCTAGTTTTCCTACAAGATTAAGAGGTGGAACATTCTGAATAACAGCTCTAGTTTTCCTACAAGATTAAGAGGTGGAACATTCTGAATAACAGCTCTAGTTTTCCTACAAGTTTAAGAGGTGGAACATTCTGAATAACAGCTCTAGTTTTACTACAAGATTAAGTGGTGGAACATTCTGAATAACAGCTCTAGTTTTACTACAAGATTAAGAGGTGGAACATTCTGAATAACAGCTCTAGTTTTCCTACAAGATTAAGAGGTGGAACATTCTGAATAACAGCTCTAATTTCACTACAAGATTAAGAAGTGGAACATTCTGAATAACAGCTCTAGTTTTCCTACAAGATTAAGAGGTGGAACATTCTGAATAACAGCTCTAGTTTTACTACAAGATTAAGAGGTGGAACATTCTGAATAACAGCTCTAGTTTTCCTACAAGATTAAGAGGTGGAACATTCTGAATAACAGCTCTAGTTTTACTACAATATTAAGAGGTGGAACATTCTGAATAACAGCTCTAGCTGTACTACAAGATTAAGAGGTGGAACATTCTGAATAACAGCTCTAGTTTTACTACAAGATTAAGAGGTGGAACATTCTGAATAATGGCTCTAGTTTTTCTACAAGATTAAGAGGTGGAACATTCTGAATAACAGCTCTAGTAATCCTACAAGATTAAGAGGTGGAATATTATGAATAACAGCTCTAGTTTTCCTACAAGATTAACAGGTAGAATATAGCTCTAGTTTTCCTACAAGATTAAGAGGTGGAATATTCTGAATAACAGCTCTAGTTTTACTACAAGATAAAGAGGTGGAACATTCTGAATAACAGCTCTAGTTTTCCTACAAGATTAACAGGTAGAATATTCTGAATAACAGCTCTAGTTTTCCTACAAGATTAAGAGGTGGAACATTCTGAATAACAGCTCTAGTTTTCCTACAAGATTAAGAGGTGGAACATTCTGAATAACAGCTCTAGTTTTCCTACATGATTAAGAGGTGGAACATTCTGAATAACAGCTCTAGTTTTACAAGATTAAGAGGTGGAACATTCTGAATAACAGCTCTAGTTTTACTGCAAGATTAAGAGGTGGAACATTCTGAATAGCAGTTCTAGTTTTCCTACAAGATTAAGAGGTGGAACATTCTGAATAATAGCTCTAGTTTTCCTACAAGATTAAGAGGTGGAACATTCTGAATAACAGCTCTAGTTTTCCTACAAGATTAAGAGGTGGAACATTCTGAATAACAGCTCTAGTTTTCCTACAAGATTAAGAGGTGGAACATTCTGAATAACAGCTCTAGTTTTACTACAAGATTAAGTGGTGGAACATTCTGAATAACAGCTCTAGTTTTACTACAAGATTAAGAGGTGGAACATTCTGAATAACAGCTCTAGTTTTCCTACAAGATTAAGAGGTGGAACATTCTGAATAACAGCTCTAATTTCACTACAAGATTAAGAAGTGGAACATTCTGAATAACAGCTCTAGTTTTCCTACAAGATTAAGAGGTGGAACATTCTGAATAACAGCTCTAGTTTTACTACAAGATTAAGAGGTGGAACATTCTGAATAACAGCTCTAGTTTTCCTACAAGATTAAGAGGTGGAACATTCTGAATAACAGCTCTAGTTTTCCACAAGATTAAGAGGTGGAACATTCTGAATAACAGCTCTAGTTTTCCTACAAGATTAAGAGGTGGAACATTCTGAATAACAGCTCTAGTTTTCCTACAAGATTAAGAGGTGGAACATTCTGAATAATAGCTCTAGTTTTACTACAAGATTAACAGGTGGAACATTCTGAATAACAGCTCTAGTTTTACTACAAGATTAAGAGGTGGAACATTCTGAATAACAGCTCTAGTTTTACTACAAGATTAACAGGTGGAACATTCTGAATAACAGCTCTAGTTTTACTACACGATTAACAGGTGGAACATTCTGAATAACAGCTCAAGTTTTACTACAAGATTAACAGGTGGAACATTCTGAATAACAGTTCTAGTTTTACTACAAGATTAAGAGGTGGAACATTCTGAATAACAGCTCTAGTTTTCCTACAAGATTAACAGGTGAAACATTCTGAATAACAGCTCTATATTTCCTGGTGCAGCCTTTCTGAAGCACTGAAATGAGAGATATTATTGGAATGGAGATAAATTGGAACCCAGTGCCAAAACACAAAGACATCTTTCCTTTATTAGCTCATCTAACTAAGAACTTAGCAAATACCTATTTCAGAATCACATCTATCAACATAAACAAGAACCAGTTTCTGCCATAATTTTCATACTATGCTGTCATTTTGCAATACACTCTGTAAATGGCTGGGCTCCAGATCCCATTACTCATGTAATGATAAATCCTCCATCACCTGTGCCCTGGCATGTAAGAGATGGGCACCTCTCACCTGTTATCTTGGAGGCTGGCTGAGTTTGAAGGGAAAGTGACACCTCCGAGCCATATTAGTACAAGAAAATAGCAACTGTTTGTTCACCTCAACTGAACTACATCTATTAAGCTGTTTACAAATGAAATATTCCAAACTAGCATTATTAAAAAGTACAGGTAGTGTTTATTAAGTTATTAACTGTTCTTTAGGCTACCAAATGAATTTAAATGCAATGAAGTTCTGAGAAGATAATTTTGTTCTGACGTGTGTTACTGGATGTAACAAGGTGAAACTGATAGTAACTGTTTCTTTTATTATATCCTGATTAATATGGATACTAATGGAATCCACTCCACCCTGTCTATCAAAATATATCTCACATAGCCTTAGTATAATACTTTTAACAAAATATAACACACATTAATGACATAAGTTTGTAGTATTTACCCAATCAAAATGCACACAGAATATAAACAGATAATCATTATGGATATTTCTCAGTGAGTAGTGGGTAATGCGTATTATGGCTTATCAGTATTCCAACTGACTCTTGCTTTAAACAACACAAATAAATTCTCCCCTTCAAGAAGCTAGTATATACCCAATTAATGATTAACAATAATGCCTACTACACTCCAGAATGGCTAAACAAGTTCTTCCCAAGTACCTCTTCCCTTTGACCTTATTGCCCATCGCAACCGGCCGAACTTCTACATATAATTTGGTACTGCAAATACGCACAAAACCTATGGAACTCATTAAGGGTTAAACTTCAGAAAGTGGGCTATGGAAAATCTACCCTATCTTGGGAGTTTGCTATATTCACGTGAGTCCTATGGACATGTCCAGGTCTGATATGAATATCCTGATTGCTATATTTGTGTTAGTCAAACTATACATCACCCAAAACTGGATTGACAGGTCAAAAATAGAATGGAAGGGCTTTGTTAGTATGGCCTCTAAATATTTCATATCTCACAAACTACTTACAGGTAATAAAATGAAGCGTATGAAATAGCTCAGCTTCTGGAATCTTATCCTAGAATACATTTTGAATCAAGTCACAACAAGAGCATATCTATCATCACCTCCCTACACTGATTCTCAAAGTCTCTTCCTCATGTGATTCTAACAGATTGTAATCTCTGATGTTTTCATTTTTGTTTGTCACTGTAATGAAGGGATCACTCACAATTTTCATTATTTGTAGCACTATGTGTAAATAGTTGCATATATTTGTCTGTAAATGAATCCTGCTATGTGCCACTTACTCTAAATGTATGCCAGTAATACTCCAATCAATGTATTTCTATAAATTAACCATTTGCTTTAGATACTAAAATTTGTCATTTCAAGACTAGTAGTTAAAAGGCATTATTTTGCTAAATGATAGTTCAAGGTTAATCTGTTTGTGATGATAGGTCATGTTGTATGTTTTTGTATATTAAATGTTGAAAAAAGCAATAAAATAAAAGTTTGAAAAAAAAATGGCTCATCAGTATTCCAAAACAAGGGTACTGCAAAACAATAACAATTCAGAGATGTGAAGCTATTCTTACTTGACACCAAGGACCTGGTGCTTCTTTGCATATACTTGGTTGATAAAAGAAAGTTGTTTGCACGTGTGTGTGTGTGTGTGTGTGTGTGTGTGTGTGTGTGTGTGTGTGTTTAACAGGGAATACTTACAATCACAGTTTCTACATACACATATAATCTATGTGTGCCTGAGCTCCTCATCAACACTGCTCACAGAAAAGTGATGGCCACCCCCACAAATGATTGCAACAGCAAATTCAGCCATCTCTGTTGCATATCCTCAAGCAGACATGTTTGAATGTAAATGTATCTTAATGATTTTGTAGGAAGTAGAAGCACTGACAGCATCAACACTGAACTCTAGTCCATGACAGCTGCACTGTTCATGATATATAATATCAACCTCTTTCTTACAGTAGCTGTTCATTTTGCTCACTGCCACCACCTGACCAACCAACTTATTTTCAATATTTTCCATATCATCTCATGCTTCTCCACAAAAGAAATGGTTGCCATTATGTTATTAAACATGGTATGCAGCATAATTGCCAATACATTCTGTGCCAATTTTCTGTCACCTATTAAAATACTGGTCAGCAAACCCCACATTATACTGTTCACATTCACCCATCCAGAGGAGCTGGTTATGGAATAAAGCAAGCAGACAAGCACAGATCTACTTTGAGTAATCCATCAAAAAGTAGACTAATTCATGCAAAAAAAGGGTTACTATGTCAATGAATATTTAAATTTGTTTTTGGATAATTAGGTTGCATGGAGGTTAAGGTTTTTCACCTCCCATGCACAAGGCACAGGGTTAGAGTCTACCCTCTGACCAATGTCTGTGGAGTTTTCATGTTGTCGCTGTGAGGTCCATCCCACCACCAAACACATGCTGAGTTTGTCCACCTCTGACTCCCCCAAAATTGAATGGAGTTGTGGGGAACAGTGTCTTATGGATAGCAGAACATGGATCACTGATTGTGTAGTGTATGAGGGTAACCACTCTACAGTGAAAAACTGGCTTTATGTGGTTTTTGGTCATGTTGATTAATGTCATCAAAAATGAACAAAGTTATTTGTCACTGATTAGTGGATCCTACTATGACCTACCCATGGGACACATGCAAATGGTGGGAGGAATGTATGTGCCTCTATTGTCCTGTGTACCCCCACCATAACTCCCAGTAGCTATACATTAATAAACTTCTGGCTTTCCAGTTATCCAGCTTGGATAGCCTTTGAATCTCTGTTTGATGAAAGCTGGGTGTACAAACAATCAACCTGCTAAATATGAGGTAAAAATTGCTACACTTAGTATTGGTTCACTGACAGGATGCAGAATGGAAGTGAGAAACATGTTGGTAAAGAGGAGACTGGACATCCTGTTCTAGGAGACAAGTTGAAAGGGTAGTGCAGCAAAGCCGCATGGCTTCAGATCCAGAGTCTAATTCTCATGGAGAGGACAGAAAGAAATGGCATGGGAATTGTGGTGAGGGTGAGCATTCTGAAGCATACCTCTCAAGCTGCTGGCACAGAAAATCTGGATAAAGCCAGCTGAAAATTCTGTACATCTGTCCAAAAATTGGAACACCTTATAAGTATAAAACATACACACCAAATTGCATACCTCTGCCCACTTTCAGACAGATTGTGGGACACATTACCAGTCAAAAACGCAATTCTTTTCAAAATTAAACTTGGAGTATAGCAGCACATTTTTTCTGCAAGGCAAATCCATATGTTGCTGCTTGTACTAATGTTTGTATAAGCAGCTAATCTTGCTTAGGAAAGCAGTGGAAACTGCATAAGAACATAAATAAATAGAAAATAAATAAATAAATAAATAAATAAATAAATAAATAAAATGTATCCATTCCTTCCTTTCTTCATTTATACATTTTGACATTCATGTGACACCCCAATGACTGCCCTAGACCAGATATCTTATTATCCTGAGAACTTTTCTCTACGTTGGAGTAAGAACTGAAAGCTAGAGTTAGCACTGATGAAATTAATAGGTCATCTGGCTGCCTGACATCAGACAGAGATGCAGGGAATTTTTAACTGTGCTCCTTAAACATCCCAAATTAATGTATCATATGCACCTTTCCAAGTAATTACTAAAGAAGGAAAACTTCAGATTTTCTGCTGTACCAGAGAAACTGAAAGGAACCGATTGCATTAATTTTATGAAAGTACAAATAAGAAATTTGACTGGTATTCCACAACAAGATTTGTTAATTTATAGGGCACATTGGGTGTACACTCCAAACCAGGCCATGAGAAAGCAGCAAAGATCTGTATTAGTAAAGATGCAATCATACCAGCAGAAGGAGTTGATCCTGACAAAACTGTGGCAGAATGGCAAAGTATTAAAAAGTGGAATCAGTAGAGTGTTTGTAGAAAATGATTACTCACTGTACACCAGGCAGAAAAGAAGCAAATTTATCTTGGCAATCAGGGAATGTCGAAAGGCAGGTGCAAGATTCAAGCTGCTGTACTCAGAATTTTTTTTTTATGGAGGATCAATGTCATTTTTTGATGCAGAACAGGCTAAGGAGGAAATACAAATGTTTGTCCAACAAAAAGTGAGACATCAAACAGAAGGGGACTCTGCATCTCATTCTTCTGATAATAAAGTCCATAGAAACACTTTTTCATTGAAACCTTTTCCAATGTTCCAAAGGAAAATGCTTGAGAAACAGAAAAAAAGCATGGGAGTTGACTAACAGAACCAGGAGTACCTTGGACTTGAAATGGAGTCTGGGGTTGGGAGATGGAGCTGAACAGGAAAAAAGAACAACACTGAAATTAATGAATACATATGAAACTATAAAGCTTGTAAAGCATGACTTTGCAAGGAAAAAGCAGCTGAGAAAGCTTGATCTGCTGTTCACTTTGTTACACTTGTGGGGGGACTGAAATATATGCGGCCCACTTCATGTCATTAATGCTTGGAAGAACACTAAAAGGAAAAAAAAGAAAAAAAGGGTAACTGTTAATAAAATAAATTTTGTTTTAAACTGTATTTGTATAAATATTTCATGATGTGAAGTGCGTGTTATATAGTAAAGCATTTCAGTTATTGTTGTATGTGATAAAGACACTAAAGGAAACAAGCACCTTGCTTTTCTTTTTTTTTAGTTTTAAGAAATGTAGGCATTACAATGTAAAAAGAGAAGAAAGGCTGAACAGAAGCAAGTTCAAGTTAATATGCTGTAATCTTGGGCTGTTGGAATGGAGGATGGGGTGTAAAGTGCACTGATTATAATATATGTAGAGCTGAGATGTTTTCTCTTACTTTTGCACAGGTGAATGTCTGCGTTAATATCTTTCGTTTAATGAATAAAAAAAGTTTCTTGTGTAAGCAAGTCTCCCATAAAAATAAGAGAATACTGAATGTAACAACAAGTTTTCATTTAGTAAATAAATGAGTTGAGAAGTCTGCAACTTGCGTAGCTGTATATTCTGTTCTTATGCTTCCATGGTGACAAGCTGACTACAGGTCCAGGCAATAAATTCCAAGATCTCTGGACATTGTTTGCTGACAAAATTAAAATTAAAACATACAAGGAAAAGCAGCTCAGTAAAAAATAAAGTTTGTAATTATTGCAAGTGAATAATTTATCCCACAACTGGCCTGTGTACTACTAATGGACAGGGGCAGCTCCTAAATACTTTATCCCCCACAAATTATCTATGGTACGAACCCAGTTATTCTCATTATGGGTAATATATAATTATTGACTATGGAATGGCTAAGGCCAATCTATAACTAAATGGGATAGATTATTTTGAGCACAAAAGGAAACTGGCTAGGCTTAAAATGGTCTGCTTGGGCAGTTACCCTCGTAGTTACCTATGAACTTATAAGAGGTAGCAGTTTTACTGGGACCTAAATACCTCTATGCATTTATTAGAATAGTGTATACTTTAGTTTTGTTTAAAGATACCCAGCACATTTTTTTCTTAAGGAAAAAAGTTAATGTAATCTGAAAGCATACAAGCAGATTTTCATATTTGGGAGGGGAAAGAACATAAACATAAGATAAGAACAGACAGCAGTTACTGTAAGTAGGAGCACAGGCTGTAACATGCACTTTAGCATGGATAACTTTAATTTTAGGTTAGATAATGTCTGCAAGTGCAGTTGTCGATTTCGGATACTAGTTCCTTTCAGAAGGTATTAAGCTTCATTATTTGAAATTGTAAACAGTTTTGTGTTTTTATTTTAAGTTAACAGGTTATGGGGTATTTATTTTGAGGGTTTACTTTAAAACAAAAGGTCTTGTGAAATGTGGCATAGGTTCAAATGGAGATGACATGAAAAAACTATATAAAGGATCAACCTTCTTATTTAAATAGAACTTAGTTTCTTCACCTAGTGACACAAGTGTTTTTTGTGACTACATTAACAATTATCTACTGATCTTTTTCAAATGAAATCCCACTAAAATTTAATGTGCACAAGACTTTTTCTGCGCATACATCACCAAATGGAACATTTCCTCTTTTATCCAAGTACTGTCACGCACCAGTTTATCTACTTTATACTCCCTCCCACTAGTAGGGACTTCATTTTACTTGAGTCAGGCCTTCCTAACCACCAACAAGACAATCAGACCAATTTGTAAAAAAACATTCAGACATCACTAGACTGGAATACCACAGAAATTAAAAAAACTCATGGCATAACTTTTGTTTTAAAGCTTTTTTTTCTAGGCAACCATTGTTGTTATTAGTTTACCTTTAAAACCGCGAATCACAGTGGTTCGAGTGCGTATATGAGCGACTCGAAACCACAAAAATGTAAACGCCGACAGTCCTTAATGTTCAAAAACAGCAAATTGAAAAGCAGATTCGCTGTTTTTCAAACATTAATATAAAAAAAAAGTGTAAATTTCACTGTGCATTCGCTCATAGCACATTCGAATCTTTTTCTGTTCGGCGTTTGCAAATTTTGCAGACCGCCTTTCCAACAACTGCAATTCGCCTGTGTGCAATATGCACATCTAAAGGTAAACCTTGTTATTAACTGACTTAGCTATATTGTGTCTTTTCAGTTTGGTACTAATTTGTGTCAGTACTTGCTTCAGAAAATTTGACACATTACATTACACTAAAATGCATATACTTTAATTTCTTCTGTGATTATGTTTAGGATTGTGTTATGCTTGTTATTTGAATGATGTAATATATATTTGACACATGATACTGAATTGGATGGATCAGGAGCAATGAAGAGTGGGTCCATTCCTATTTCAATATTCTATGCCAGTGATATAGGGGTTGTACGTAATGTTATTGAATCTAATTGGCCTGTTTTACAGACTGATGACCAGTGACCACATTAAGAGTTTAGTACGTGACAGACCATGTTTTAGATATAAAAATAAGAAGCCTTTAAAACCACAGGTATGTTATAGGGGGAATCACACACCTTTAACACAACTACAAGGTGACCCTGGTACACATCATTGTAATAGATGCAGTTTTTGTGTCTATATAGATATGTCCAATATGTTCAACTATCCTAATACAGGTGTTGTTTTTAGATTTAATGTCACAGCTGATTGCCGGACCTCTGAAGTGATTTATATTGCTTCCTGTAAGTCTTGCACTAGTTTTTATGTGGGCAAGATGAACCACTCCTTTATGGACAGGATTAGGGAATATTTATATAACATAAGTATTGGCGATAGTAGGAATACTTTAGCAAAGCACGTGATAGGCACTGATCGCACATATACTTTTACTTTTATGGTTATTGAAACCATACCGCTCAACCTGTAAACATCAAAAATCTGGACAAAGGACCATGAAAAACAGGCACAAATCTGTATGCTGATTAACATAAAATTTGCCTACATAATTATTTAACCCTGCCCACTCCAATGGAATTGTATGATACCAACTTTTAAACACAAATTGAAGAACAGACAACCAAAATATGGCCCTCCAGACCCTGTAGTAAATGGTAACCATTATTTTTTTGAAAGGTGTAGCAATGATGTTCACCAGGAAGGGAGAAGATGATGAACCTTAGGATTTTGTTTTTGATGACTTGTAGTATGTGGGTTTTGTGGTAAACATAGGGCATTTACTGGTAGGCAATATAATAATCATAGCAAAAGAATATTATAGTTTGCTAGGACCTCCAAAAGTCATTCTCCATGGCCTACTGATCAGTGGCGTATCTAGAGTTTGTGTCACCTGGGGCTCTCTTTGAGTTTGCTGCCCTTCTCCCCCTCAAAAAATCATGGTCGAATGGGGCCCCCCATACACAGCCTTCCCCTGCAGCCATTCCAATGTCCCATTACTTGGCTATTTTGCCTCATTTACAATAAACACTTGTAACATGCATACTACTTTACTTCTATAATGAATATTTGGATTTCATTTAAAACTTTTATTTTACATTTTATAGGACAATCACTAGTAGACATCTGCTAAACAAAGCAATACAGTCTCACAATGAAAATAGAATTAACATTAAAACTTTTCTGCCCTTGAAACTCACATTCATTGAAAGAGCATTGAAACCCACATTCAAAGAAAATGCATCTGGCCAGTGGCGGATAAATATTACCTTTGGGCTGTTTTCAAATCATAGCTTCTTGCACATGAAACATACATGTTCTTTGATACACCTTCCTGACTGTATTAAATTATATTCCTTGTATAATACAGCACACTTGTTAGAGCAAGTTTTAAATTTATTGTTTTGAACATTTTCCAGTAAACAATGAAGCAAAATGCATGAACCAATAATGCCAAAACTGCCCAATTCAGAATATTTCTATCATAAAAGTCTACTCAAACTTCTACAATCCACCAGTATCAGTAAATATGCACAATCTCTGCAGAAGTAAAAGTCATCTAGATAATTCCACATTAAAGAGATCTGTAACTAATGAAGATGTTGCTGCTAGCAAACAACTTTATATTTCATTGTTTCATCTACAAATAAAGTGCCTGTTGCCCTTGAGGAATAAATTGCCTATGTTACATTAAAAAAATGATAAGCTAGTAATATTGCAATAGAGAATGGATGGCAAACTGATAACAGGTTCATAGTTACTAGGTATCTCCACCAAAGAAGACATTCTCAGGACTCCAGCATCCAACCCATTTAAAAGTACAACACAGTACAGTATCAACAATTGGAGGGAATATTTATATGATCACTATTGATATTGCATCACAATATAATAAGATACATCAGGATACAGTATTACCAATTTGTCTAAAAGTGATATGAACGTTTTGTGGTCTCTTATGGGGTAAGTTGTTTTTAACAACATTTTCCTCTTTAAGAATGAGGTTCTTTAACAGATTCAGGGAGTAGAACTGGAGATATTGTTGCACCCACCTTTTCTAATCTTTGTTTTAAATGAAAGAGAAAGGATTTTTTTTAATATGGGCAGGCAGATTTATGCATTGATGCCCTATTTATCTGTGCTACAGGCCACTGAACAAGTGATCAATAGGTTGATGACAATATTTAAATCTTACCTTTTCCTACAGTATGACTTCAGTATATTTTTTAGATGTGGATGTGCATTTTGATACAGTTAGCATTGCCGCCTCACAGCAAGAGGTTCTCCGGTTCGATCCTCAGCTGGGGTGCATTCTGTGCGGAGTCTGCATGTCCTTCCTGTGGTCGCGTGGGTTTCCTCCGGGTGCTCC
This sequence comes from Protopterus annectens, assembly GCF_019279795.1. NCBI lineage: Eukaryota > Metazoa > Chordata > Ceratodontiformes > Protopteridae > Protopterus > Protopterus annectens. Next base: position 716,592,985 of record NC_056744.1, read on the forward strand.
GGTTTCCTCCCACATCCCAAAGACATGCTTTAGGTGGAGTGGACACTCTAAATTGGCCCTAGGTGTGAGTGCATGCATGTGTGTGCCTTCAGTGGAAGATTGGGTGCCGGCTGGCAACTCAACACCGTAAAACTCCACTTTCAATCATGAACGGACAGGTGATCCGCTGTGGCAACCCCTAACTGGGAAAAGTTGAAAGAAGAAGAAGAATATAAGTATCTTTTTTCTGATTTGTGTTGGAAACTAATTTTTTGTAATAATTATGTGTTTGCTAGCAGTACACAACCCATTGATGTTAAGAGGAACATCATAAAGAATCATGCTGTCGGGGTTATCTAGTCTTGTCACTAGTTTTGATGAATTTGCAAGTGATGTGAGTGACCTAAAGAAGTTATATCGCTGCATGCACTGATGATGCTTTTGAATAAGTTAAAACTAACTGGCTGGACCTACAACATTTTGGAAGGTTTCTGCTAGACAGTTCCAGTATGGCAGAGGAACTTAAAGAAAGCCTCTGCTGCAGTATTTAACATTTAAGAAGGTCTTTGAAGCAGTATGCCTTCATAATTTTTTAGTTCCTATGAAGTGATTTTAACAGTTTATATGTATGAGTGTTAATAAGACAATAAAATGTACATGGGTCGTATGAGTGACTTTGCCCTTATGTAAACATTGCAGTAAATTTGCTTTATTTCTGTTAGGTTTCAAGTTGGATTCCTAGGGGTTTATCTCCTAACATCAATGCAAGTGAATATGTTCCCTAACTGAGGTATGCTCTGTTTGCAGTACATATGCTTGTTGTTTAAGAATTTGATGTTTATTTATTATTTAGCGGACTGGAGTTCCGTTGTGGCGACTCCTAACAGGGAAAAGCCGAAAGATACAACAATTTGAATGTGAACTTTTCATTAATAAACTGACTGTGGTGAAAAAATAATTTCTGACAATACAGCATCACTAACTTTGCTGCTGGGGTGCTGTCATTCACAGAATTGTCCTAAGCTCTACATTGGCAGACAAAATAATCAAATTTCAGCACATGCAGCAAATCAAAGATACTGACAAACTATACAAGCTAACAGAGACACTGTCTGGGTATAGGAATATGTATGCAATAAAATGGTTCAAAGTAAGTTGAGTGATTGCAGATGGTCAGGGTGCAAAAATTCTGCTCATTGGAACATGACATTTATTGTAGTTCTTCTTCTCTTTTGTCTGTTCCCGTTAGGGGTCACCACAGCGGATCATCTGTTTCCATTTCTTCCTGTCCTCTGCATATTGCTCGGTCACACCAACCGCCTGCATGTCCTCTCTCACCACATCCATAAACCTTATCTGAGGCCTTCCTCTTTTCCTCTTACCTGGCAGCTCCATCCTTAGCATCCTTTTCCCAATATACCCATCATCCCTCCTCATCACATGTCCAAACCAACACAATCTCACCTCTCTGACTTTGTCTCCAAACCGCCCAACCTGAGCTGACCCTCTAATATACTGATTCCTAACCCTGTCCATCCTTGTCACACCCAGTGCAAATCTTAACATCTTTAACTCTGCCATGTCCAGCTCTGACTCCTGCCTTTCTGTCAATGCCACCGTCTCCAACCCATACAACATAGCTGGTCTCACTTCCCTCTTGTAGACCTTCCCTTTCACTCTTACTGGTACCCGTCTGTCACAAATCACTCCTGACACTCTTCTCCACCCATTCCATCCTGCCTGTACTCTCTTCTTCACCTCTCTTCCACACTCACCATTACTCTGAACTGTTGATCCCAAGTATTTAAACTCATCCACCTTCGCCAACTCTACTCCCTGCATGACATATATTGTAGTTACCATGCAGAAAATATTTCCCCTACTTAACTTTATTTTATGAAGTTAAAGAAATAAACCATTTCACTTTTTGATTTTTCTCTATGGGATTTCTGGCTTATAATAAATATAAAGAAAACAAGCACTCGGACATTTGTATTGATTTAATCAAAATTGTACTGCAGTAGATCAGAATGTGTAGCAGTAAAACACAAATTATTCTTACAAATGTATCTTAAAATGGCATCACATACTGGTGTTGCTTAAAGTTTCAAAATACTTAAGGCATATGCAAGGCAGTAACACAAAGTAGTATTAGTTTAAGTCACAGGACGGATGAATGAATGATTAGAGTTTCTAAGTATTTGCATTTTCTCAGTAACTTAGTGTTTAGAATTCATTATCATCATCAGTCACAAAGTACAAATCTTCTTACCTGTATTGAGCAACAACCTGACAATGTCGAAGTTCGAGTGCGAAATGCTATAATGGAGGGCTGTATTGCCATTTCCGTCAGCCACATTCACAAACATCTCCAGTATGTCATCACTGATTGATCTGAATTTCTCTACGTAAATCTCAACTGCAGCAGGGTCTGATTCTTTCAGACTTGATACTGTAAACCACTCCTGACAGGTACTACACAAGGTCTGACGCTTAAAAAAAAAAAGAAAACAAAACAATCACATGTGAATATATATATAATAAAAAGTTATGCTTTTCCTTCCTGCTGTACTTTTGTTTTGTGCTAATTTAAGAGGAATTCCTTTAATCTATCGACAATTCACACACAGATACCCTCACTCCAATTCATCAAATAATCTTTCAACAGACCTCATAATTCATGTTTGTTGCATTTTGGGAGTCTGTACTTTTTCCTAACCTCAGAGTTAGTTACTATGATGAAGATTAGGTTCATAGGTGAGTACAAGGTTAGCTGCATCTGTAGGCCATTTTAAGCCTAGCCAATTTACATTTCAAAGGTAAGAATCAAACTATGTACCTTGTGTCTGTGAGGTAAACACCTTAACCATTATGCCAATCTCCAACCCTCCATTATACTGCAGAAGGCTTATCCTAACGCTTAGGAGGAGGTAAAGGAAATTGGCCCTCAATGTAAAACATGTTTTTGTGCTGATTTAATATCTTTACCATATGCAGTTTCACTTTTTTTCACCATATGGCATTAAGTTACAAAACAGATGATGGCAGTGGATTTTCATATTTCACTCTCAAATGACTGACACACACCCAGGTTAAATGGCATAGCAGTAACTAATTTCTATAGACCACAGAAAACTGAAGGCATGAAGAGGGTTAAATGAAAGGCTTCTCATTCTAACCTTTTTTTTTTGGGGGGGGGGGTATACGATATCCTGCCTTGGAATGAATCAGGGGACTGCAAGATGCCTGAGAGTCTGTGGGGTATGGATTGGTAATGGGAATGGAATATAAAAATCTAGAACTACACTGGCTAACAAATACAGCTAACCTGTTAATTTGTAAATAACACTTCCTTGTTTATTCTGTGTTTGGGTGCTGTTTGTCCAGTCTTAAAATAAAAAAGTTAGAAAGTGACCTGACTTGTAATGAATTAAGAGTGTGACAAACATGAGAGTCTGTTTACAGTGGGAAGGGGATGTAAAAATCTAGAACTGCACTGTCTAACTGATATAGATAACCTGTTCCTTTGTAAATAATGCTTTCTGATTATTCTGTATTCAGAGTGCTGTTTCTTTATATTTTGATGTTGCAGTCTCAATTTTCACTCATAGAAAAAAGCTAACGAATGCATTCAAACAGTTAAGAAATAATGCAGATCAGGCAAATAGAAATAACTTTTAAAGACCACTTTTTAGTATAATTTACTAAGTATAAACAAAACATCAGAAGAACAATGAAATCATAAATTGAAATGGAAGAACAAGAGATTAATATATAGTCTACACCATTAAGTGTAAGCTCCCCAAAGAAAATACTGGAAAACTGCATTTCATTAAAAAGTCCCAAACATCTAAATTGCTAAATATTTTATCAAATGGCTTTCTGAGTATGTGACATCATGCCTACTGCACACATCATCAAATTCGAAAAAAGGGGCATCTGAAATGTATCACCAGTATTTCAATGGCATGTCTGCCTTTAGCGGATAGGAGGTTTGAGATTTTTTCTTTAGCATATGGAAAGTGTGAAATGTTTCTTTTCTGAAGCAGGGATCTATTGGTTTTGCTTTAACTTTGTTGAATGTGCACCTGAAAGTTAAGATGAAGAACAAGGCAATGAAAATGGCCAGTAGTTTCCAGATGTCTGCTATCTTTAGTGATTACGTGTCACTTGGGGGATACAGAATTGAGTCAAACATGATGGCTTTTGTTTTAGTGATGCTTAGCTATAAGTTATTTTGTAGAGAAATCTTTTTTCAAGGATTGATTGATGGTGTCTGGGTTTAGTTAAGACCTCTATAACTCAGTATCATCAGAATGATGTAGCAGACTTGGGTGTGAAGTTGGAAGTTGGCTCACAAGTAGTGAGAACAGAAGAGAGGAGAGAATGGAGGTCTGTAGAACTCACTAGTTAAAGGATGTGAGTTCTGACAGTGAGCAACTAAGGTTGACACTGAACTGTCTGCCGGTAAGGTAGTCTTTAAACCAGTTATTTGAGCTGGACTAAAACCTGTATTAATGAGGGCTATAAGGAAAAGGGTATTGTCTACTGAGACGATTGCTTTTGTTAAATAGATAGATGTTGCTCCAGTTAGGTTGTTCTTATCCATATTTAATAACATGTGCTTACTTAGGGTCAAGGTTGCCATCCTTGTGTTTCTACCTGACCATAATTTATATTGGAGGGGTGACATAATCTGGCCAGAATTCACTTTGGTGAGTTAACACTACCTGCTCAGAATCCATATTAGCAGGATGACACTGCCTGACCAGAAATCATGTTGGTGGGGGTGATGCTGCCTGATCAAAATTCATGTTGGTGGGGGTGACACTACCTGATCAGAATTCATGGTGGTGGGTGTGATAGATTGACATATTATTCAAATCATTTACAAGTTGTAGATTTAAAATTGCTTAAACATTTTACCTAGTGTGGGAAGAATAGAGATGTGCTGAAAATCAGAGGCAGAGTTTGACCTGGATTTTCTAGTATGGGAATAAAAATGTTTTTCTTTTTTTCCAAATAAAAGGAAAGGGTCTATATTACATTATCAAAGTTTTACAACTTTGAATGCCATACGGTCGAACCCATATTTATTTATTTATTTATTTTACATTTGTTAACCGGGGAAGTCCAACTGGACACAGGTCCATTTTCAGCAGAGGCCCGGGGAGAAAAGCTCTACATAACACTAAGAATTAATACATCCAAGAATACATATAAGCATACATAAGGAAGCATTAACATTTTCTAGGTAGTTGCACTACATAACACTAAGAGTGAATACATCCAAGAATACCAATAGGCATATATAAGCAAGCATTAACAATTTGTAGGTAGTTGCAATAGCAAATGATACATAAAGATTGAGTTATCTTTTTGTTTTACTAGAAGGTTGCTCTTTCTGTTCAGAACTTTACTTTAGTTACACAGGTCTACTGGCACTGAAAAGGACTTATCATTGGAATAGTTGGATCATGATAGATTCCTAGCAACAGTGCAGAGTATGGATTAACCTGGGGAGTAGCATGAACAAAGCCAGTTATTTAAGTAATGGGTTTTGAGGAGTTTTTTAAATTGGAGATGGGAGAGACGTAATTAAGCATTCTGTGCAAAGGTGGATAAACTCTGGGTGGAATTTGCCAGCCATATGTTCAAAGCTGTAAAACTTTAAATACATAAAAAAAAAGAAAAAAAGTTACTTGACGGTTGCCAGGTGGAGGGCTGCACCCCCCCCCCCACATCCTCCGCTCTTTAAATATACCAACTCCGAGATCACACTACAGTGTAGTAAAGGGAAATCTTCCTTTTCTGCACTGTACTGCATTGTAGTGTGGTCTTGGAGTTGGTATATTTATAGAGAAAGGGGTGTGGGGGTGTGGGGGGGGGCTTGCCCCCTAATTACAACCGTCAGGTAAGTGTTTTCTTTTTTTCTTTTTTTTTCTAATGTTTTCTAAGTTTTACAAATTCGAACATATGGTTTCGACCATATGGCATTCGAAGTTGTAAAACTTTAATAATGTAATATAGACCAAAGGAAAGGCATTTTGGCAGGTATAAATGTTATAGATGTGTTGCAGGGACATAATTAAGCATTTTGTGCAAAGGTGGATAAACTCTGGGTAGAATTTGCCAGCAGTGAGGTGGACAGCCAAAGGATTGTTCTCTAATTGCTCTTTAATTTCTCTGCATTTGATTCATATGACATAAAAGGGAGGAGTGAACAGGGAATGGCTCTCTGTGGGGTGACTGCTGTTATAGTTAAGAGGTTAGTCTTGAGATGATAGAGTACTTTTTTGGTTGTCTGGATGCAGTTTGATGCATTTGTACTTCTTTTTGTGCAACATCCCATTAGGATATTAAGAAGACAAAAAAAAAAAAACAGGCCTACCAAGCATGGATGATTGTTTTTATCTTGGGTAGTTTAATTTCTACCATCTAGCATTTAATAGCTTTCATATTTAGTTTTACAAGTTCTAGGCTTTTACTTACAACTAGTGCTGCATACTATTAAAACACAACAACCTACAAGTCATAATCACACACTACAACCTATCTATGCACCGCCACCCCACCCACCCCAAAAAAACAAAGCTACCATAGCATATTTTTTTAATTATTTGGCTAATGTGAACATTTGTTCTAGGTGATGGTTACTTGTTGATATGGTACCCCAACCCCATGTACAAGAATGGGAAAAAGGAGGTTGATGGTGATGCTGATGCCAATGCTGTGTGGTTTCCTGTGGCTGTTTTCACAATCTGTTTTCTACTGGCACTCCTTATCTGTCACTGGATCTCTTACTTTAACTGACCTGCTAATCCCTCAGACTAAAATGACTGGATCCTGGGCTAGCTGGTAAATCTCAGTTTTGATTTAAGAGAAAGAAAGAAATGCGGTCAGGGTATCCCACTGCAACATCACCTGTGCTGTTCAGAAGGGATTTTTTTTGCCTGTGTCCTAATATTCTTTATGTCTGCCTTGCAGTGCTCTTTGGATTGACATAGTGGATGTAGTAATGAAACATCACTTGCTTGTGCAAATGATGTAGCCCTACAGACTGCCCTGCCTCCCTTACCAGCAGATGCCTCCCTTCATGTCTCAAGTCTTCACCAGGGACTATTAATGGTATACAGACCATTGCCTCTTCCCAGAAGGAGGCAAATAGACACAGCCTCATCACTACTGACACTTCTAGGTTAGCGCTCCCAAGTATAAACCCGAATCAGATGGGGTGTAGTTTAAGTTTCTTCCCGCTGCCCTATGGAAGTGATTTCCAGCAACATAATTAAAACAAATGTTATAAAAGATACACATGGAGGCAACTGCACCTCCAAACAGACATCTCCCAGTGTTATTATTATTATTATTTCTTAATGATGGCATTTGTGCCATACAGGCACACATGCTGTAATTCTTCTCCTCTATAGAGAAAATAGCAGGAACTGGAATGTGAAGACATTCACCAACATCTGCCCACAAAGGAGGCAGGATGAAGGAAAGAACAGAACATCATGCAAATGATATTAGGAATACAGTTAGACGTACACAGTACTGATCTAAAATAATACATGAATTCATTTACTGCATTTCTATATCAGAAATAGAGATGTATGCCCAATTCTGCATAAATGGAAAACAATAATGTTGTCTAGTGTTGCTTACTGAAAAGAGTAGGCAAAACATCTTTCAAAGAGAAAAGGCAGACATATCTTGTGGGGGATAGGCCCCCAAGACCTCTCTTACAGGAAGCTGTGTTCCTTGCACCCTTGTGCTTGTCCTGCCTAACTCCATCTAATGTATGGTCCATCTTGAAGAGAAAAGAGAAAACTACTCCAATGCAGTGACCATGAATTTTGAACTTTTCTCAGACAATTCATTCCCAATCAATTAAAAGAAGATTCACAAAATAAATTGTTGAAAAAATTGAATGAATTGGATGATTTCCTTGAAAAGCCTTGCAAATGTCAGACACATTGTATCATTTTTTCAGAAGCATGACTATATCAAGTGTGCTGTTTGGTGGGTAACCTCTACAGAATTCATTGCATAGACACCTACATTATATTTTGGTGTTAACAATGACTCCTCCTGAACTGCACCAGCAACAATGCATTTCAGTTTGCAGTTTCTACAGAATTGCACTGGTAACTTGCTAAATACTCCATTTGCAGTATCTTGGGAAACAATATGAAAAGTGATGATAATAGAAGTTTAAGAAAGGTAAGGATAGGGTAAGCTGATATGGAAATGGTTAAGTTGGAGGAGAAGGAGTACTGAGAAGGAAGTGCGCTACGGGAGGGTTTTTTGAGTTTTTAGGTATGGCAGGGGAGGGTTACAGCTTTTTGGCATGGGTTTGTTGTAATACCCCTTTCTCATGCCCAAGTGAGCAGGAAGTGATAAACCTGGCAGTAGCTAGCTACTGTAAAGGTAAGAGGTTTAACGGTTAACGTGAAATTGGAGGTAAGACCTCCTTTTGCTTAGGGGACAGTGCTTAGGCATATGGTTAGGTATATTATATTAAAAAAATGATGAGATGAGAATGCTTGAATAATTGTGGTTGATGCAGTAGTTTAGTTCATTGTTTGTTAGGCTGGAGCAGTACCGTGTTATTGAGTAACTTACAGTGGGCAGTTAGGCTAATGGAGAAGTTTGGGAAGGGTATTTTTTTATTATCTTGCAGTGTAGAACTCCATAGTGGTAATTGTTTTGTTGGCAGTAGAATGGTTAACAAGTGTGTTTTGTGGACACAATTCAGGGTCCATTTCATTGTTAATTAAGTGCTGAAGGGTTTCTGCTTTGCTTGGTGATGTTTGAGGTGGGGGTGCTCACAGATCTGGGATGATAATTGTTGCTGTTGTGTTGCGTTTAAGCAGAAAGTCTGTGGGATTGAGGGAGAGGTTTCATTAAGTTCATTTCAGAGCAGCAACAGGGGATGGAGAAGAGCTGGGAGCCTCTTTAATTGCTTCATTTTACCATGAAGTTTAGCTTAGCAGAGTAGTCTTACAGTATATGTATATATAAAAAAACAAACAAACGTAAAACGGAGTGTTGCAGCCACATGGTGGATCTGCCTGTTAGTAGCATGGCTGTGAGATGTGTGAAGTGGACCCATCCCTTACCGCAGGGTTTGTGGGTAGACTAGTATTTTCAATAGGACTCAGAGTTTATTTAAGTATGTTTGTAAACTGGCTTCCTTGAGTCTTCAGGCAGCAATCTTACATGTTACTGACTGAGTACATGGATATGTTCATGAGTCCTCCCTTTTTAAGTTAAGGAAAGGCAGTTCAAAAAAGAAAAAAAATGGAAATGGTAGCTCAGCTGATAGCAGTGTTGATTGCAGATGGCCATTTTCTTTACACGACAGGTACTTACAGCCTGAGTCTTCTCTAAGAAGTGATTTCTAGTGGTTGGAATGATGGTCTCTACTGATAATAGCAGGGAAGGCAGGCATATTTAGGGGTATGTGGCTGGCATAATGGTTAGGCCATTTACTTCTCAGATGCAAGGATCACAGCTTATACTCACCATGGAAGACAGCTAGCTGCAATAAAAATAGCATGCAGGGGGCATATAACCAGCATATAAAGAAAGGGGACGTGTGCTTGTGTTTGTGTTTGTCATTTAATTTTCCACTGTTTTTTGCAGGCATGTTACATCACTTTATCAAGGGGACAGGGAACTGAGTTTGTTGGGTGCTTGTGGTTGCTTGCGTTATTAATAGAGTTGGAGCATGGTAGAGCACAGAACGTAGGGGTTTAGGGTTGGAAAAAGGGTGTGAAATGGAATGCATGACTGGATCAGTCTGTGGGGCATATTAGGCAGTGTGGGAGGGTAGGTTGAGGACTTTGGATGGGGGGTTGTTGGTATTATATCCAGTAATGAATGTTGTTTGCTTGCTTTTCAGATGATGGAGGTGAGATTTATATATGACCGATGGGCCACTGGCTGCAAATATTCCCTCAGGCTGTGGAGTTATTCAAGGAAGTGGAGATACCAGGGTAAGTAACACCAAACCCTTCAACAGCATTTTGTTCAAGAAGTCACAGGAAGCGGAAAGAGCCAGACCAGAAGATGGGTGATGTTGGGGAACAACGAATCAGGAACTCAGTGGGAGCTGCAAGGAAAGGGGTCAGAGGAGCTTTGGTGGTGAAACTCTAGCTGTCTGCAGGTAATGGAGTGAATGTGCAATCTGACTTGGTTCCAGATGTAGCAGGAATGGATAGAGTTGGTGAAGTGTTGCACGGTTTAGATGAGGCAGACCATAATAGGCTACAGGAATTGCTTAGATTTGAGGAACAGGTACAGGATGTGAGGTGTCAGGTGGGAGCTGTAGGCACTGACAATGGAGTAGCTGCTTTGAAGTAAGTGGTCGTATAGGCAGGGAGGCAGGTAGGTCAAGTTGCAGAGGCAAATGAATGTCAGTTAGGGGTGCAGCCAGGAGAGTGGTTGATTATGCAAACCTTTTTGGCAGGGGATTGGGGAACTTTATTACCATGCATATTACTATGGAAGATCTTGAAAGGAGACTATGTTTAATATATTTGATTTGTTTGATGCAGATGCAGTACACAGACTGGTTGATATGGAGGCTCTCAGCCCAAAAGATCTGTTGACATCTTTAGTGGCATTAAGGAGGAGGTGACAGAGAAAAGTTAGAGCATAAACCTGGGACAATTGGACCCTGGGTTTTGTGTAGTGCATGACAGTAGTTTTGGAGAAGGTGCATCAAAAGGACTGCCTCTATTGGTATATTTCCTGCCTATATGAGAGGCGCAATGGTTCCATGTTAGTAATGCTTGGTTGTGGTATGTTCGGTGATTCCATAAGAGGAAGGCTGTTGATAAGATGCTGCAATGAGACATAAAGGCATTCAAATATTTGGTTGGCAACCATGGTGGATAGTGCAAGCAGTCAAGAAAGATATGGGAGGGAGTCAAGTGAAAGCCCAGGGATGTGTTGGGCCTTAAATTGGGGCAGGTGCTCATGGTCAGTATGTCATTTTTCTCATGCCTGTTCTACTTGTGGGGGACTCCCATAAGGCAGCAAAATGCTGCCATAAGGATGGTGGGTTTGGCCAAACAGATGCACTGCCATAGGACAATGGTGGGCATACAGCTATTGGTCAGACAATTTTTGGAGCAGGAGTAATTTTTAAAGGCAAAAGAGAACTTTGTCCATTTGGGGGAGCAGACATTCCCACTCACCCAGTAATGTGTTAGTGTTAACTGCGTTACTTGAGGTCTTTCCGGATCTGGAGATGGTATAAGGATTTACAGGGGGTTTTGCTATTAAGTCCACAGTAGGGGTGACCAAGTGTGTCATAATTTGCAATCAGTCAAAGGAAAAGAAGATATTACACACAGGTTAATAGATAAAGAGTTAGAGGCAGTGAGAGTTTTAGGCCCATTTAAGGAGCTGCCCTTTCAAGGATTTTGGGCCTTCACTTTGACATTAGTGCCTAAGAAGAAGCTCGAAGAGTTCAGACTGATTCATCATTTATTGTATCCCGAAGGAGGATCAGTTAATGATTACATTTCCAGAGCTGGTGCTCAAGTCTAATATGCTTCGAGGGATGATGCAATAAGGATTATAACAGAGTCTGAGGATCCATGACTTGTGATGCTCGACACTAAAGCTGCTTTTAGGCTGTTGCAAATTAGGCAGATTGACTGGCCATTGCTGGAGATATTTGTGAATGGTATATTTTATTTTGATAAGGCCATGCTGTTGTGTGGATTTGGCAACAGAAGGTGACCAATCAAAGGCAGTTTATTACTTAGATGACTTTCTGTTGATAGGCATGGGACATGATGGAGCTTTAGAATGTTTGGTGGCTTTTACAACTATGTGTACTGACTTTGGTGTGACATTAGCATGTGACAAGCTGGAGGGTCTGGGTAAAGCATTGAACTTCTTAGGATTAACAGTGAATGTGGCTTGGGGCCTGTTTTGTTTGTGTCAGGACCAGCTGACGAAGTTGAAGGATAGGATATATCTAAGTAAAGCATTGAACTTCTTAGGACTAACAGTGTGTGTGGCTTGGGGCCTGCTTTGTTTGCCTCAGGACAAGCTGATGAAGTTGAAGGATAGGATTTGGTGGTTTAAGGAAAAAGAGAAGATCAGGATTAAGGAGCTGATGGAATTGCTTCGTTTGTTGAATTTTGCCTGTAGGGTGCCTGTGCCAGGGAAAAAGTTATGCAGGTCAGATGCCAATTTGTAAGAGGCAGAAAGAGCAAATACCATTGGGTGAGACTCACCAAGGTTGCTGAGGAGGATTTAAGTTTATGGCCTGTTTTTCTAGCCAATTTTAATGATGTCTCCTTTTAGTAGAAATAGTGGGTGATGCATGATGATTTGTGTTTTTTTTTTTTTTTATTTTTATGGATTCTGCTGAGGCACAGCATGGGGACTTATGCTGATGGTGAATGGTTTGTGGCAAGATGGCCAGAAGGGTGGCCGGATAATGGAGGAAGGACACTGCATTTTTAGAACTTATTCCCATTTGTGCAGTTTTAGTTGTTTGGAATGGGAAGTTGAAAAATACAAAGGTGATATTTTTCTCTGATAGCAGGGTAGTTGTGCAAGTTTTGGCCAGGAAGACAGCTAGTTCTCCTGTATTTGTTGGCTTGAGGGAAGTTGGTGTTACAAAGCCTGCTAATTAACTTCACTTTTTCAACCAGGCATCTGCCAGGTTGAGTAAATCACATAGTTGACAGCCTCTCTCGGTTTTAGTATTGCAGGTATCAGTCTTTGGCACCAGAAGTAAAAGTGGAATCAGTCTCACTGACAGACGCGGTCTGGATTATTGGAAGTCTGTAGCAGTTGGTTAATTCAACGATCTTGGATGAAGTCCTCATGAAAAGTGTATAATTAGGCTTTAGATTAATTTTCATTGTTTGCTTGTCAATTGTCTTTGAGGGAAAGAAGGTGGTCAGTGGTTTTAGTGATGTGATATATAATACACAGGTGGTGCCAAGGTGAGGTGGTCAGATCAATCAATGTTTACCCAGCTGTACTCAATGATGCAGCTAAACTGGTGGGTTTGTAAAATGTGATGAAAGCTTGGGTTGTGACTAGGATGTTGAAAGGTTGGGAGAGGATAACTGATCAGAAAGAGAATGGTCATTTTTGATTGACTAAGTAGATTCTTAGAGTGTTTTTGAGGGGTTTGTCCCCTGTGTCAAGAAATTTGTTGGAATACATGGTTTGGGAAGCATGGGTGGTGATTATGCATGTGAGAGCTTTTAGAGTAGGGGAACTGTTAGAATCCCTGTTATGGAATGATATATGTATTATGGATTTATCTCTTTTTGATTTGGTTATGATGTTCAAAGATGTATCAGGCAGGAAAATGATGTCACGTTGTGATGCCCCACCACACTGGCCCAGTAATCAAGGAGCCTCAATCTTCACCACTAGCACCAGTGGGGGATGTACATTGGGAGGATGACAAGTACTCACACAGTATTTCTAGATGCAGCTCTCTGCATCAAGTGTAATTTCCCTTAAGAGCATACAGAGACCACAGTCAGTCCAAGGCTGGTTCCTTCCTTTTTCTCCAGATCCCCAAAAAGACCCCCCCCCCCCCCACTGGCACAGTTATAGAGTTGAGATCTCAGCTGATTGACCTCCAGCACCCTCTCTGTCTAACCAGTGCATCATGTCCCTGCCAAAGTAGCATGTGCACACACACACACACACACACACACACACACACACACACACACACACACACACACACACACACACAGATTTTCTGCACATTCACTTCAGATTGGGAGATCTTCTGATTTAGCAGAAGAGGGAAAATCAGTTGACATAATGGAAAGAACAAGGTGTTGTCATCTAGAGCCTTATTAGCTTATATAGGATATTGATTAATGGGTAGTAGGTTAATGGTGTTTTTATTTTACAAGTGGAAATATTGTCATTCTGGGTCATTCATTTGTTTCTGGACAGCAAAGAGAGCAGTAATAAGATCTAGAAGAAGCACGGAGGGTCTACCAAAAGGCAGGTGGAATGTTTTGTGGCATGGATTTAGAGGTTTAAGAAGGCAGTAGCTCTTGGATAAGTTTGATCTGATCCAGCAGCACTGGGGGTTCCAGGCATATAAGTAGCTCACTTAGAAGATAATGATTTAGGATGAGTCCCTAAAATGAGGTTGTTAATGTGGTTTGTTGGTGACTTGGTGAAGCTAAGATAAAAAATGTCCACGAATGTTGATAGGGTTGTCAGAGATTGTACCAAGATTGCTTTAGAGGCAGATTGTTTAGAGGCAGGCTGATAACTTTGCAGGTTTGGAAAGAGCTAGGCATTTTGTCAATCACAGAGTTTCCAGGGCATTAGGTGATTTAGGTTTGTTTGTGATTAGTTATAAGGATTTTGATGACAGGGATCTAATTTGGTATTGGAAAGATGAGGTCTATTTGAGCAAGATAGGATTGGACTTGTTTAACATGCATATTGTCTTACTTTTGCAGGAAGGGATTTGTAAGAGGAGAGGGGAACAGCCTGTCATGTCAGACTGGTAGGCAGATTAAGAAGGTTTCAGCTTTAGCCCATCTTCTGTTCTCCCCTTTTTCCCTACTATGGTACGTTTGGATAGGTCAGTCATGGGGTGGGAGGTGTGGCATAATGGTTAAGGTGTTTACCTTATAAAGACAAGATGCAGGGTTTGATTCTCACACAGGGCAAATAGCTAGGCTTCAAATAGCTCACAAGAACAGTTAGCCTATTACTAACCTATGAACCTATGAAGTGAGTAGCAGTATGCTGCCTCATAAGTTATGTGTGGTTCAAGTGAGCACAGGAATGTAAAACTGATTGTATTCAAGGACAAATGATAGTGAGCAGTTCTAACACTGCCTACAAAACGGCTAATTAAGTGATTTTCTTGATGTATTCCATGTTTAGCTATTCACTGTTTCAGTTATGCAGTATGTGAGCAATATTCATGTTTATAAACTGGTCACAGTGGCATATTTGGTGTGTTTTATGTCTCAAGGTGTGTTTGGACAAATATAGTTTGCATGCAGACATTTTTCTGGACACACCTTGTGTTAGACAGTATAGAGTGGAGGAATGGGGGAGGGGAAGATTAGGTGAAATTTGGAAATTTTGGGGGATTCCACTACTTATGTTAGGGTTTCTAGGAATGAGATAAACTTAGCATATAAAAAGATTGATCTTGCCCTTAATGATTTACCTTTGGAGGGCTTGATAGATGTGGACATTTTTAGATATCTGCATGTTGCTCAACCAAGAATACCCACTATTTTTGGAATCCCCAAGGACCACAAAGACCAGATTGACCCCCCCCCCCCCACTTCGACCTATTGTTTCTTCTGAAGGATCAAAACAGCCCCTTTAGCTAAATTGTTGGATATAAGACTCAAAATATTTTTTGGTTCTGAGTCAGCGATTCTAAAAGAATTATTTTTGTAACAGTAGATATTAAGGACTTATTTACTGTTATTCCACAGGATACAGGTTTGGAGTGGTTGGAATTAGCCCTGGTGGACAAGGGCAATATAACTAGTGATCAGTTACAAGTCATTCTTTATTTTATGCAGCTTTTTCTAAAGAATAATTTTATTTATTTTGGAGGGGAATACTTCCACCAGGTGAAGGGTGTTGCTATGGGGGCTAATTGTGCCCCCACCTATGCTAATATTATCCTTGCATGGTGGGAGAAGAATTTTATACTCAACTCCAGATTTTCTGAGTGCTGGACATATTATAAGAGGTTTCTTGACGATATAGTTATTTTTTGGAAGGATTCATAAAATATGCTCCAGGAGTTTTTGAATTATTTGGAAACCACGACTTGTTTTTTACATTTTACTAGTTCTGTTACACAAAATAGGGCTAATTTTTTGGATGTGAGCATAATTAAAACCAATGAGGGTTTAAAATCCATGGTTTTCCAAAAGGAACCCTTTTCAAATTCCTATTTGCACTTTAAAAGTGCTCACCCTTATTCGAAAAGAGGAATATCTTTAAGGGTCAGTTGATTAGAGCTAGTAGATTAACATATTTGGATGAAGATTTTGAGCAAGAGGTTAAATACCTTGAGGGGTTATTCAAAGAAAGGGGATACCCTGATGTATTATTAAGGGATACCATGACATACGTTATGAATCTTCGTGCTTCTAGGTATAGACCATAGTTAGGTAGGGGTGAACAGTTGGAAGCCCAAGTAAACCAAGAGGGCAGTAGTGAATTCGGTAGAGCATTTACCATGGAGTTTAACTCAGACTCCAAGGTTGTGGGTGAAGTGATGAAGAAAGAGTGGAATAGAATTTCTTCACTCAATGATTTGAAGTGTTTCACCAACAAACCTATTAAGATTATTTTTAGAAAAGGAAGAAACCTGAAGGAATTATTTCAATGTGGTGGTGGAACTGGTTTTGGGAACAAGAATAAAAAGGTTGGTACCTTCAAATGTGGGGCTTGTTCCCAGTGTGCTTATATATCTAATAAAGACAAGATAGAGATCAAGTGTAGAAATAGAACTCTTTCTAGTGTATGCTATAGTAATTGCAATACTAGTGGTATTGTCTATTTGGCTATGTGTGAATTTTGCAATGCCTTCTACGTGGGTAAAACTGAAAGAGCTTTAAAGAAGCGCATCTAAGAGCATGTTTATGATATTAGTAAAAAGAATGAGAAGAATGCACTTTTTAAGCATTCTCTAATATGTGGGCAAGCAAAATATTTGTTTTTTGTTTTAGAAATTGTACGGATGGATGCAAGGGGGGGGGGGGGCATTGGAATCTAGATTGGAATACCGGGAATTATACCAGCAGGTTACACTGGATGCGGCTAGACCTCCAGGTTTAAATGAGAGTATTTCCACTGCTCCTTTATTGAAGCTCACGGCAGCAAAATTGTAATAACAATGCACACGTTTTTTATATGTACTGCAATATTTATTTTGGCCACTAGATGGAGGTTCTATAAGGTTAGAGGTTATGTATTAATGTCCCTACAAATGTCCATTTATAAATGTATATATATATATATATATATATATATATATATATATATATATATATATATATATATTTTTTTTTTTTTTAATAAAATACACATATATTTTTAAAATATACATATTTATTTAAGGTTTTATATATATTTATGTGTTTTAGATAATGTGTATAGTGTATTTAATATGTATGATTTTTAGCAGCTAAGGTGCAATATTAGTTCATAGGTTCATAGGTTCATACTAGGCTATCTGCCCTAGGGCATTTATAAGCCTAGCCAGAATGTATTTGGCTTTCACCACCCATTTTAAATTTATTTTGCTATGCCCTTTTTCGAGGTTAGTATACTGTGCCTCTGTCTAACAGTGACACAGAAGTGATACCCGGGGTAAACCTACGATCTTCCATCCACTCATCAAGATTCCTCTTGAAGAGAGTCAATGAGGGACTCTGCCTAACCTGGACTGGGATTTTATTCCAGAGTGAAGGCAGCCTCTGGGTTATGAATCTGTCCCTCCAGCATGTCCTATTTATTTCAGTGCTGAGGTTCAAGTCTCTCGAGCGCATAGCTCGATGGGATTTGGATTTTCTGAGGTGCAGCATGTCCATTAATTCCGGGTTGGACATGGCTTTATACGTCAGGCACAGATCGCCTGTGAACAGGCGGTATGCCACTGAGTAGAGCTGGAGTTTCTTTAACCGGGCAGCATATGGCATCTGTTTGAGCCCTTTGATCCTCTTGGTGAGGTACTTTTGGGGTCTTTCCAGTTGCTGCATGTGTCTGGTAAGGTACATCCCAAAAGGGGCATTATACTCAATTATGGGCCTGATGAGGGATGAGTAAAGAGGCACGATGACCTCCCCTGATCTAGATGTAAATCCCTTCATAATTAGGTGGGCTATATAAAATGTTTTTCTAACCACTTTGGCCACATGGTTGTCAAATGAGAGATTGCTATCAACTTGGGTCCCCAGGTCCCTAATTACTTCTTCTGTACTTAATGGATTACCACCTATGTGGTAATTTGTGGGCACTTTGTTTTTGCCTAAGGGGATGACTATACACTTTTTGGCATTTAGCTTGAGGCCATGGCTCTGGCACCAGTTGTCTGATTCTATGAGGCCCTTTTGGAGGATGCTTGTGTCGGCTGGAGAGTCGATTATGGCGCCCAGTTTGCAGTCATCTGCAAACTTGGTCAGCCACAGTCCTTCCATGTTGGCCTGTACCTTCAAGAAATATATACCAAACAAGAGAGGTCCCAGGACTGAGCCTTGCGGGACACCACTTGTAACTGGTTTGGAGTCTGACATGGCTCCAGCAATTCTAACCATGTGGGTTCTGTCCTTGAGCCAGTTTGCAATCCATCTAGTGACATAGGGGTTTATATTTAAGCTGGTGAGCTTATCTATAATGCCCAAGTGTGGTATTGTATCGAAGGCTTTTGCGAGGTCCAGGTAGGCTGTGTGGATCTCCTTCCCCTCGTCAACGGCCTTGGTGACTGTTTCAAAGAAATCAACCAGGTTTAAGAGGCAGGATCTGCCCTTAACAAAGCTGAACTGGGTAGGATCCAGTGTCTGTAGGTCCCCAATATCTTTATTTATGAGGTCCATGATGATCCTTTCCATAGCTTTGCAGACCAAGCTAGTCAGGTTTATGGGGTGATAGTTTCCAGGATCCGGTGAGGCACCACATTTATGGAGAGGGACCACTGTTTCTGTACGCCACTCTTTAGGCACATATCCTGTATTAAGGCTGAGATTGAACAGTAGTTTTATGTTTGGGTTTAGCTCTTCTTGGAGTTCATGTAGGACGCAGCCCGAGACACCGTCTGGTCCCATTGATGCTGTGTTTTTTGCTTTGGAGAGGGCGGCTCTTACCTGAGCATCTGAGATGTCAGGGGGGCAGCACTCTACTGGGATAGATATTTGCCCTTTTGGTGGGGGGGGTTTGCGCTGAACCTGTCAGCTAGGATGTTGGCAATGTCTGTGGGTTCAGTGTATTTTTTGTCATTTTGGACTAATTCTGAGCATATCTGGGAATTACCACCCAGGTTCCTAACATAACTAAAGAAAGCTTTGTGATTATCCTTAGTGTCCTGTCAATTTTTCTCTCGAAGCTGGCCTTAGACAATTTTATGAGTGCCCATAGTTTTTTGCTAATACTGATCAGTGATGCCTTCCCTTTTTGGGATTTTGTTCTATCATTTAGTAGCTTCCTCCTTCTATTGTATAGTTTGTTTATGGCTGGGGTCCACCAGACAGGACGTCTGCCTTTGGAGGACTGGGTCTTGGTTTTATTTGGGATCGCATGATCCATGCATTCCTGAAGGTGTTCATAGAATGTGTTTATAAAGGATTCTGCGGTCTGGGCCGTATTTTCCACAGGCCCGGGGCTTTGAAGGATTCCACCTCGGTTTTGAGGAGTGTGAAATTTGCTTTAGAGAAGTTTTTCACTGTGGTTTTCTGGGCAGGGGGTGGGGTCGGGATGTGAATATCCAGTGAGATTAGTTTATGGTCTGATCTTACCAGTGAGGGATACACTTCTGGCCTGGAGCATAGAGTCCCCATGTTGGTGATGATCAGGTCCAGTATATTTTCCCCTCTTGTGGGAGTGGTAACAAGTTGTTCCATAGCATTTGAGTTTATAAATTCTAGGAACCTTTGGGCTAGGTGTTGGAGCTAGAGTAATGCTCCCAGTCTATGTTTGGGTAGTTGAAGTCGCCCAATATAATGGTGTTTGGAGAGACCTTCATATTTTCCAGTGTTCTCAGAAAGGCCGAGTGGGGTTCCTGGGTTTGTGAGGGTGGTCTGTAGCAGGCTATAAACTGGAAGGCAGTTTTACCCACTGTTAGTTGCACATGGATAGTCTCTGATGCTTCGTGCTTTGCCACCAACCTGGAGGTGTGGGTATCTTTGATGAATATCGATACTCCCCCTCCTTTTGTAGTTCTGTCCAAGTTTTGGGGCCAAAAAGAATGGTATGAGGTATAACCTGGTAGTGCTGGGGTGCTCTCAGGAGCCCTGAACCAGGTTTCTGTTACTGCACAGATATCGATGTTCTCCATGCTAAGGAGAGTTTCGAGTGCGTGCATCTTGAGGTTTAGACTTAGGTTTAGTATGGTAATTAATGGTTAAATCATTTTTTTAATTGCTATTTTAAATATGTGTTTTGATTGGCTGTGACTAATTATGTGTCATTTTAAACCTGCTGTAGTTTAAATTTTTTTGTTATCTGATGAAGTCTTATCTCTGATGAAAACGTATAATTAAATGGAGCGTTAATGTATGGTGTTTTCTGTGTTGTGCCGTGCTGGGTTTGAATAAACCTTTTGTCTTGCTGTGGTCATCCTGGTGACTTTCCTTACAACCTTTATTATACGGCTTCATTCAGACTTCCCTTTTCCTAAACCACCTCTCCTAGGTACTTGAAGCTGTTTACCTGTTACACTATCCTCCCTTCTGTCTCTATTCTCAGCTTCTTCTAATTTCCCCAGTTTGCTGCCATTACCACTGTCTTATCTGTGCTTAGTTTCATGCCATGTGCCTTCAGTTTTGCATTCCATTCTCCTATCCTTTGCTGAAGGTCTAGATCAGAATCTGCCTGTAATGCTACATTGTTTTCATACAGCAACTTTATTGATCTGTCTCCTCTGACCTCTTTGCTAATGTAGTTCCTTACCAGTATGAACAGCAGTGGGCTCAGAGCTGAACCCTGGTGTACACCCACTCCCACTGGGAACCACTCTGTGAGGCCAAACACTGTTCATACCTGAGTCATTGGGTCCTTGTACATAGCCTGCACTAATTCTACCAGTGTTTCTGGGACTTCAAGACTTCAAACCACTGCAGTACTGCCCAGATCAACTTTCTTGGGACCTTGTCATATGCTTTCTCCAAGTCTAGGAATGCCCAGTTGGACTCTCTCCTCATCTCTAGATTCTTTTCAAATATCTGTCTCACTGCAAACATCGGGTCAATTGTGCATCCTGATCTGAATCCAAACTGCTCATCTCCCATCTTACATTCTACCACTCTGCATATCTGTTTATCAGTCACCTTCTCCAGAACTTTCATGCAATGTGATAGGAGTTTGATGCCTCTGTACTGCCGACAGTTGTAGCTGTCTCCCTTTGTTCTTGTACACTGACATGAGTGTGCTTATTCTCCAGTCATCTGAGATATGCCTTTCTCTCCATACTGCTATGAGTACCCTCAGGAGCTATTTCTCCCGTGTCACCCAAAATCTTTATCATATCTGCTGTGACCTCATCTGAGCCTGCTGCTTTCCCTGACTTCACTTTCCTTAGTGCTGTTCTTACCTCTTCTAGGGTGGGTTCCTCTTCTTCTCTCACTATACGCTGTTTCTGGGGCAGTACATCTTCTGTGGGATTTTCTGCACTCAGAAGCTGCTGTAAATACTCCTTCCATCTGCCTTTGATGTCCTGTGGACTGGTGAGCAGGTTGTTTCTGGAATCCCTTATGAAGGGTGTCTGACTATCTTCTTTATCTTTCTTTCTTTGCCTTGCAACCTGATAGTTTCTTTGTGCCACTTACTGAGTCACTTTCCAGAAGTTGGTAGAGTGCTATTACAACTTCTTTCTTAGCCAACCAGTAGTATTTCCTAGCCTGGTCAGTCTTTTCTATCTCCTACCTCTTCTGCATTCCTTCTTTCTTTTGATGACTTCCTGGACTTCTGTATTCCACCACCAGCTTTCCTTATGTACCTTATTTCCATACCTGGCTCAGCCACATATCTTTTCTGTAGTCCTAACACATGCTGTTTTTAGGCGCTGTCATTCTTGTTCAACTCCACCTACTTCCTCCTCTTCTTGGGGTGCTAGCACCCTAAGTAATTCCTTGAACTGTTGTACTTGCTCTCCAGTCAACTTCCAGGTCTTTAGCCTGGTCTCTGTTGACCTTACAGCCTTCTCCAACCACTGCTTGCGGCTGACTGTGGCAGCTAGTGGTTTATGCTTTGAGCCAACTATTCCATTGGGGATGACCTTGCAATCATGGATTCTACCTCAGTGCCATTCCTTACGAGGAGGAAATCTGAGTTGCATGTTGGCTATTCTTGTATGTGATCTTGTGACGGTCTCTCTTTCTAAACCATGTGTTGGCTACTATTAAGCCATTTGCCCGACAGAAGTCTATCTTTATTTTTGTTTTCCCACCCATGTGGACCCATGCAGTCCTCATATCCTGTTCTGTCTGTCCTGATATGTACATTCAAGTCACCCATTATCAACACCAATTCATGCTGTCCTGCTTTATCCAGTAGGTCCTGCAACTGCTGTCTGAATGCACTCTTTTCCTCACTATCACAATCCTGCTGTGGGACATAGGCTGAGATTATGAATACTGCTCAATCATTACATTACAGTGGAGTCTGATTGCCATGAGTCTGTCATTAATTCTGATGATATCCCCCACTGCCTTCTGAAGCTTCTCTCTCATCACAATTCCTACACTATTTCTAGCCTGTCCCCCTCCTGAGTAGTAGAGTCTGGATCATAAGCCAAATGGCTTTGCTGCACTGCCCTTCTATCTCATCTCTTGGATACACAGGATGTCCGGCCTCCTCCGTGTCATCATGTCACCCACTTCCAAGCTGCATCCTGTCAGTGAACCTACATAAAGCATAGCAATTTTCTGTTCATGTTTGGCAGGTTGGTTGGTTTTACATCCAGCTTTTGCTCAACAGAGCTATTCCAGGTAACCCAGGCTGGACAACTAGACACTGGCTATCCAGTAGCTTATTGACTCCAGGCTGCTGGGCTTTATGGCGGGCACACATTGGCCAATAGGGGCACATATACCCCTCACACCATTAGTAAGGGTCCCTAGCGTAGGTCAGAGTAGGCCTCGTCCTCAACCCACTTATCACCAGTAACTACCCATGCCCATTCTGGCGACATTAGTCAACATGACCAAATCACCTAGAGACATATTTTACACCATTGAACGACTAGTCCTGCCATCACATGCAGTCTGTGATCCACTTTCTCCTATCTTGAGGATACTGTGCACCACAGTAGATGCCCAAAGCTGTTGGTCTGTAAAAATCTTACCCCTATAGGGCACCATGTAGAGTCTGTGCTGCTGCCCACAGCTCCATTCATTGGTGAGTTTGAGATGCAAACACTCATCATGTTTTTTCAGACATGGAAGAAACATCACGGAGACACAGGGAGAACATGCAAACTCCAAACAGGCATTGGTCGGAGCTCAGCATCGAACCTTGTACCTTGTGCATGGGAGGCAAAGACCTTGACCATTATGCCAACTGGTCTCTCAGATACATGACAAAGGGGGCAATATTCTCAATGACTGCCCTAATGAGGGCTGTGTAAAGGGGGGCAATGACAGCCCTAGATCTAGACAAAATCCCTTTGTTTATAATATAAAGAAGAATTTTCTTATGACAATGGACACAAGTTGGTTGAAAGTTAGGTCACATAAGTTCCCAAAACTCAAACAAATTGTCAGCTCTTGGAAGCATATTGTCAATGTGGTAGTTCCCCAGAGTAGATGACTTCTGGAAGGATACAATAATGCATTTTTTGGCATTTAGTTTCAGTCCATGATTTTGGCACCAATTATTTATTTGGGATAAACCTTCTGGCAGGATGGGAAAACCATTTGCGGATTCAGTG
This sequence comes from Protopterus annectens, assembly GCF_019279795.1. Taxonomy (NCBI): domain Eukaryota; kingdom Metazoa; phylum Chordata; order Ceratodontiformes; family Protopteridae; genus Protopterus; species Protopterus annectens. Next base: position 716,616,611 of record NC_056744.1, read on the forward strand.
ATTGCTCCTAGATTGCAGTCATCTGCAAACATAGTCAGCCAGAGCCCTTTGGTATTAGCTTTTACTTCAGAGAAGATGCCAAACAGGGGAAGTCCTAGCACAGAAACTGAGGGCCTCCACTGGTGACTGATTTCTTTGTGGTGGTAATTTCCCTGTTTTGATTCCCTGTATCCTATCAGTGAGACAGTTGGATATCCAGGTTTATTTAGCTTTTCTACTATGCCTGGGTGGGGGACTGTGTCAAAAGCTTTGGACAAGTTGAGGCATGTTTTATGTATCATTTTAGGCTTCATCCACTGCTTTGGTGACCTTTTCAAAAATGTCCACCAGTTTGAGTAAGCATGACCTGCATTTGACAAATCCAAGCTGAGGTGAGTCCAGTATCTGGAGGTTCCCTATGTCCTTATTGATTAATTCCATGATAAGTCTTTCCATGACTTTGCTGGTCAAACTTATGGGTCTGTAATTTCCTGGGTCTCTGGAAGCTCTTCCCTTATGCAGGGGAATGATTGTAGCTGTTCTCCATTCACTTGTTACAAGACCTGTATAGAGGCTAAGATTGAACAGTATAGTTAGGGGGTGGCTAAGTCATGCTTAATTTTATTTAAGATGCATCCAGCAATATTACCAGGACCTACTGATGCAGCATTTTTTAGCTTTTGTAGCACTTTTATGACTTGGCCTTGAGTGATAGCTGGAGGTGAGCCAGTTTCGGGTAGATCTTGGAGGGCAGACAGAGGGATGAGAGGGGTAAAGTTAGAGCTGAAATTATCAGCCTGTAAGTTGGCTGTATCTTTAGCCTCAGTGTAAGTAACATTATTCACAATAGGCTTAATGCATTGCTGCATTGTGCTTTTGAGATTATGAACATAATTATAAAAGCTTTTGTGATTGTATTTGGCTTGGGTATCTATTTTAGCCTGAAACGTGGCTTTGGTGGATTTTATTAAGTTCCTCTGTTGTTTCTGGGACTTACTCTTCTTACCTTTGGTCAAAATTATCTTCCTTTTATTTGAAAGCTTCTTGATATTATTGGTTCCACCATATGGGATTATTTCTGGGGTTTGTCCTGTACTTGTTCCTTAGGGGTACAGCTGTTTACATAGGTTCATAGGTAAGTACTAGACAAGCTGCCCTTACGGACCACTTTAAACCTAGCCAGTTTCCCTTTTTGTGTTCGAAATAACCTATTCAATTTGGTTATAGATTGGCTTTACCCATCTCATGATTGATAATTACATATTACATATTATATTATTGACTCAAACACAACATGAATATTGGTCTATCCATACTTTTTCATCTTCCTCCTGTCACCTCTTCTCCTTTAAATTCATTGCATCTTCTTCACTTCTCATCTGTTTTACTGCTCTTGCATTCAAGATCTATATATAATTTCCTTTTATCTCTCTCTACTTCACTAACAATACAGTTTCATAATTATATTAATTTCTGAAGTATACTGCCAAATGTACTACATTTTTGGAAATTGTTAAAGTGTTAATCTGTTAGAACACAGAGTGTTTTTGTGTGTAATGTATTTTTATGGAGCTTTTCTCCCCGGGCCTCCACTGAAAATGGGCTTTCGGGCCCAGTGGACTTCCCCGGTTATCAAACTGGAAATAAATAAATAAATAAATATATTACCCCTGATGAGAATGCTGATATAGTATGGTGATGGCACTACATGACACGACATGATATGATATTCTATCATGATAGGCTATTTCTTTCTTTCTTTCTTACAAATAAATACCATAACTTGATTCAGAATGCAGTGCAGCTCATGGCAGGATGGCATTACTTATTCCTCACTTTAGTTATGTTAAAAACAACACAGAGCAAGAACAGATACATACAGACTATGAAAACTACAGAATTTTATATTCACTGACCTCTGAAAAATGTTGCAGGAGATTGTTTAACAAAGGACCTGCAGGCATCTCTGTTCAGTGTAATTGTTTCCATTGGCTATACTTACTTCTAGGATTCCAACAAATGAGTCCTATATTTCCAGAATTAAATGAAGCCAATTTGCATTGTCATTGGTGCAACAGGTAGCACAGTTGCCTTTGGTGCAGAAGGTTGAGGGGTTTTATTCTTACATCAGGTAGATAGATTGCTGAGACTACAGTGCAGCACAAAGAGGGTGCTGCACTCCTGAGTGTAATATATTTCAGATGAGATGTTAAACTGAGGCCCCATCTGCTTGAGTTGGTGGCAGCTCAGGTGGCACTTATCAAAAAGAGTAGACAAAGTTCCCTGATGCCCTGGCCAAATTTTCCCTAGTATTTTAAATACCATCTTGGGCCTCCCCTGGAAAGAGGCGGGTCTATATCAGCATTTCAAATATTTAATAGTTTGAATCACTAAATATCGAACTGAAATGATTGAACTATTACATTTTTGAATGCCGATAAAAAAAGGCACCCAAAAAAAAACTAAAGTGTGTACGCAGGGGGGTAAGCCCACCTGCACCCCCCACTACGTAAATATACCAACTCCAAGACCGCACTACATTGAAGTAAATGGAAATCTCCCCTTACGGAGATTTCCATTTACCCGTTCGATGTTCTGCACTTTCGGCATTCTCGTGGCGACAATATCGTATTCAATATTGTCAGCATTCAAGATGCTGATAGGAACCCAAAAGAGGCTACTAGCCCAGTGGGACTAATGTGGTCAATAAAGGATGAATAAACTGTACTCCAGTTTTCAAAATACAGGCAAAGACTCTCATTCTGATGGCAAATAACAGCATAGATAATCTGGTACTCCTATATTATTTACTGAATAAGCTACAGATCTTACTTTTCCAATAGTTCGTCCACACTCCTCCTCAGTCATCTGAAGGACTGACTTATAGTGTTTCATGTAGTTTTGAATGAAATCAGTGTTTTCGATGCTGTTGCTGGTTAAGAAGTGCAGTTTAAATCAAGTACTACCTCTCTATGAAATAATACTTCTACTACTTTCTTCCTAAAGCTGTTCTCCTTTAAATCACCAGGCTGTGAAATCTTGTTTCATACATTTCTGGCTTCAAATCTAGTGCTGGTTATGACCCTGTGGCTTCAAGAAGCAAATTAAAACTTTGTGTCATACCACCTCCTCATCTGCCTTCTTCCCTCAGTACTGTGCTGGTTAATCTTTGTTAATCTTACCTTGTATGATGTCTTATGTTTAAATCTCACTCATTTGCTGACCTCCAGTGAATTACATCTGACTATCGACGTTGTCACAAGGACGAATCATACAGAGCTGTATGCCATACACTAGACATGACCTTAGTGCATGGACAAAGAAAGATGACAAGCTAATGTTTCTTCATCTACAGCTTGCTCCCCCCCAAACTTCTCTGCTGCTTTTTATCATAGCTTGATTACTTTCAAGTCATGTGATATGAATAACCATACTTCTTTTTGCTATTGCACCACTTACCCTCCATATGTGTATTTCATTCCTGGACCACAGTTTACCAATGCCTTTTATTGAATTTACAATGCTAACTTTTATAACATTCCTCCAGCCTTATCAAGACTCTTGTCATCTTTTCTATACTTTACTTTCTATGAATCCTTCTGCAGAAATTTGTGCCATCAGAAGCAAATAACAAAACCTTTCCTTTTAAATTTTCTGCTGCAAGGCCAGTTACAAAAATAGTGAAAAAGACTGCCCCAAGACCAGTCTAAAGGCACGCTCCAGTGGCTGCTATCCTCTTAGCTCCATAAGCTCTATAAGTTCTGTTTATTATATCTCTCTGTGTCCCATAGCTCCTCATGGCATCCTGATCTTTTTAACTAAGTGATTTACGAATTAATAACTGGCAATATTAAAAAGGGCAAGGATTTATTAACAAAATGACACGAAGATTGTTAATCAAGGATGTCTTGCAGTGGGAAAATGAACCACTGCTTGCCATTTATTATCCATATTTTCATATTTATAATCATACTGTCATAACTGAAAGATCTACATGCTATTGAGGGGTATGGTGTGAAATACCTTGGTGAGAGACAGGAAAACTCATTGTCAGAGTCCATTTATAACACATTGTATTTGAGATATTACTAGCTGTATGTTAGCAGTTTTAAAAAGAACCAATATTACCAAATGTACTTAATATTTAAAAAAAACAAGTGACTTACAAACAACTGCATGGTATCATGTGAAACCATAGATGTTGTTCAAGAAAACTGCCTTTGTTATTTACATTTTTTAAGTTGCACATCATGAGAAATATTCAGTGTTATTATTATACTAATTATACAAGTCAACATATGATTTCATATTTTTGTAAATATCTAAATAAACATGTAAACAGAGATTTTTTGCTTTCATGTGAAAGCTTATGTCTGGTTAACCAAAGTGCTCTAACAATATATATATATATAGGTTCATAGGTTCATAGGTTCATACTAGGCTATCTGCCCTAGGGCATTTATAAGCCTAGCCAGAGTGTGTTTGGCTTTCGCCACCCATTTTAAATTAATTTTGCTATGCCTTTTTTTGAGGTTAGTATACTGTGCCTCTGTCTAACAGTGACACAGAAGTGATAGCCGGGGTAAACCTACGATCTCCCATCCACTCATCAAGATTCTTCTTGAAGAGAGTCAATGTGGGACTCTGCCTAACCTGGACTGGGATTTTATTCCAGAGTGAAGGGAGCCTCTGGGTTATGAATCTGTCCCTCCAACATGTCCTATTTATTTCAGTGCTGAGGTTCAAGTCCCTCGAGCGCGTAGCTCGATGGGATTTGGATTTTCTGAGGTGCAGCATGTCTATTAATTCCGGGTTGGACATGGCTTTATACGTCAGGCACAGATCGCCTCTGAGCAGGCGGTATGCCACTGAGTAGAGCTGAAGTTTCTTTAACCGGGCAGTATATGGCATCTGTTTGAGCCCTTTGATCCTCTTGGTGAGGTACTTTTGGGGTCTTTCCAGTTGCTGCAGGTGTCTGGTAAGGTACATCCCAAAAGGGGCATTGTACTCAATTATGGGCCTGATGAGGGATGAGTAAAGAGGCACGATGACCTCCCCTGATCTAGATGTGAATCCCTTCATGATTAGGTGGGCTATATAAAATGTTTTTCTAACCACTTTGGCCACGTGGTTGTCAAATGAGAGATTGCTATCAACTTGGGTCCCCAGGTCCCTAATGACTTCTTCTGTACTTAATGGATTACCACCTATGTGTAATTTGTGGGCACTTTGTTTTTGCCAAAGGGGATGACTATACACTTTTTGGCGTTTAGCTTGAGGCCATGGCTCTGGCACCAGTTGTCTGTTTCTATGAGGCCCTTTTGGAGGATGCTTGTGTCGGCTGGAGAGTTGATTATGGCGCCAAGTTTGCAGTCATCTGCGAACTTGGTCAGCCACAGTCCTTCCGTGTTGGCCTGTACCGCCGAGAAATATATACCGAACAAGAGAGGTCCCAGGACTGAGCCTTGTGGGACGCCACTTGTAACTGGTTTGGAGTCTGACATGGCTCCAGCAATTCTAACCATGTGGGTTCTGTCCTTGAGCCAGTTTGCAACCCATCTAGTGACATAGGGGTTTATATTTAAGCTGGTGAGCTTATCTATAATGCCCGAGTGGGGTATTGTATTGAAGGCTTTTGCGAGGTCCAGGTAGGCTGTGTGGACCACCTTCCCCTCGTCAATGAATGATCCTTTCCATAGCTTTGCAGACCAAGCTAGTCAGGCTTATGGGGCGATAGTTTCCAGGATCCGTTGTGGCACAACCTTTGTGGAGAGGGACCACTGTTGCTGTACGCCACTCTTTGGGTACATATCCTGTAGTAAGGCTAAGACTGAACAGTAGTTTTATGTTTGGGTTTAGCTCTTCTTGGAGTTCATGTAGGACGCAGCCCGGGACACCATCTGGTCCCATTGATGCTGTGTTTTTGCTTTTGAGAGGCGGCTCTTACCTGAGCATCTGAGATGTCAGGGGCAGCACTCTGTTGGGATAGATATTTGCCCTTTGGTGGGGAGGGAGAAGTTTGCACTGAACCTGTCAGCTAGGATGTTGGCAATGTCTGTGGGCTCGGTGTATTTTTTGTCATTTTGGACTAATTCTGAGCATATCTGGGAATTCCCACCCTGGTTCCTAACATAACTAAAGAAAGCCTTGTGATTATCCTTAGTGTCCTGTGCAATTTGTCTTTCGAAGCTGGCCTTAGACGATTTTATGAGTGCCCGTAGTTTTTTGCTAATACTGATCAGAGATGCCTTCCCTTTTTGGGATTTTGCTCTATCATGTAGTAGCTTCCTCCTTCTATTGTATAGTTTGTTTATGGCTGGGGTCCACCAGACAGGACGTCTGCCTTTGGAGGATTGGGTCTTGGTTTTATTTGGGATTGCATGATCCATGCATTCCTGAAGGTGTTCATAGAATGCATTTATAAAGGATTCTGTGGTCTGGGCTGTATTTTCCACAGGCCCAGGGGCTTTGAAGGATTTCACCTCAGTTTTGAGGCGTGTGAAATTTGCTTTAGAGAAGTTTTTCACTGTGGTTTTCTGGGCAGGGGGTGGGGTCGGGATGTGAATATCCAGAGAGATTAGTTTATGGTCTGATCTTACCAGTGAGGGATACACTTCTGGTCTGGAGCATAGTGTCCCCATGTTGGTGGTGATCAGGTCCAGTATGTTTTCCCCTCTTGTGGGAGTGGTAACAAGTTGTTCCATAGCATTTGAGTTTATAAATTCTAGGAACCTTTGGGCTAGGGTGTTGGAGCTAGAGTAATGCTCCCAGTCTATGTTTGGGTAGTTGAAGTCGCCCAATATAATGGTGTTTGGAGAGACCTTCATATTTTCCAGTATTCTCAGGAAGGCTGAGTGGGGTTCCTGTGTTTGGGAGGGTGGTCTGTAGCAGGCTATAAACTGGAAGGCAGTTTTACCCACAGTTAGTTGCACATGGATAGTCTCTGATGCTTCGTGCTGTGCCACCAACCTGGAGGTGTGGGTATCTTTGACGAATATTGATACTCCCCCTCCTTTTGTGGTTTGGTCCAAGTTTTGGGGCCGAAAAGCATGGTATGAGGTATAACCTGGTAGTGCTGGGGTGCTCTCGGGAGCCTTGAACCAGGTTTCTGTTACTGCACAGATATCAATGTTCTCCATGCTAAGGAGAGTTTCGAGTGCGTGTATCTTGAGGTTTAGACTTCTGGCATTGAGTAGCATTACTTTTAGTTTCTTATCCCTTGTGATACCTATGGAGGTGGGTTTGTCTTTTGAGCCTTGCCTAAAAAAGGCACTATGGGAGTAGCAAGAGCCTTTGCCAATATCCGAAAGCCCAGGGGTGACAGGTGCAAGCCGTCCCTAGCGAAGCATCGTGGCTTGTCGAGCATGTCATCCCAGGCTGACAGGCATTGGATCCCCTTTGAATGACATCAACACTTAAGCCAATTGTTGAAATTGATCATCTTGTCTTCATATTGTGGCATCATTCTTGGTGAGGGTAAGATGCTACTCAAGGTCAGGGTCATACCGGCCTGGGCTACATGCTCAGAGAGCTCCTCTATGTCTCTTTTCATGTAGTCCAGGGAGGTACATCTCAGGTCATTCACACCAGCATGGACAATGACTGAGTCATATTTGTACTTGCCTTGGAGTGACCTGAGTGCTTGTGTTATGTGGCGGATCCTAGCGCCCGACAGGCAGCTCACTGTGACCTTCTCCTTGTTCAGCCTGGTGAGCGGGACGTCAGTGTGCCTGACGATAGAGTCACCTATTACAAGTGTATCAGGTGTGTTGTTTAGCCTTAAGGGCTGTGACTGTTCGCACACTGGCTTTGTGAGCTATGTGTTGCACGTGTTTTGTTTTGGGGTAGCGGTTGCTTTGGTGTCTGCTTTGGAGGTCTCTGCTGCTTAGGCAGATTTTTATTTAGAGCCTCCAAGTATGTTTTTGTGTGTTTATGTGTTTGGTTTGTTGTTGTGGTAGGTCTATGTGAGACTGGAATTGTAGTGAGTGTGGTTTCCTTCTCCTCCTGACTGGTTACGCCAGTACTGAGTTGAGAGAGCGTAGCCTCCAGTTTGGCTATATGGTTGCATCTCTCACATGTGTTGGAATTTGTTGGGAGGAGGAGAGGGTTGTCTGTGTACATGAGGCAGTTGTAACATTGCCTCAAGATTCCCAGATTCACCAGCTGGACCGGAGAGGAGATTGACAACTGACCTTTGGACATGCTAGAATAGTATTGGGAATTCTTTTATAATTGAAAAAAAGGGCCAATGGGGAACAAGGTACTATATGTACATATATGTTATTCATTTTGTAAGATAAGTTGTTTGTGAAAGTTTAGCAAAAAATATAATTCTGTGTTTGTGTGAATTAATAATATATAGTATTTATTGGAAAACTATGAATGCACTGACTATTATCACCACAAAGAACACTTCTTACTGGTCAAAGTGCTATCTGTACAATTTTAATAGCTTTTATTGTTCACAAAATATTTACATGTGTTTATCTTATGCTTTTTAAGTTGATTTTTCAGAAAATGCTCTGGAATGCAAGGATGTGTATAGGCTGCTACAGGTATGACATTCCACACCCATAGTCCCAGCTTAAGGTTATCTGACAAACAGACTTATTTATTCTCTAACTTTTATGTGGTATCATATCAAATGCCTTGCTAACCTCGACGGAGACCACAACCAAACTCTTTCTGATCTAATGCCCTACTTGAACAATCAGTGTCCTATTTGTTGGAGCCCACTAAACCAGTCAGAAAGATCTATATGACCTATTAACCATGACCCTCCTGTTTTTAATTCATACTGCATTTCTCCCTCTCTTGCAAATGGGAATTACATTCACTTTTTTATATAAATCTGAGTTTAGACAAGTTTTTTGGTGTGATTTTTCTTAATTTTTTGTCATCACCTTCTACCAAAACTCAATCTATTTTATGTATCTTCTACTATGCCTCTCTTAATCTGTCTTTGTTCACTTATACATTGATAAGGACAGCTAGAAAATCACATAAAAGTTCAATGGTATCAGAAATCCCTGCTGGAAAATTGATCACATGCCATATGGAGATTATCTATCTTATCACTTTTGACAGATTGCAGCTGTACTGGCAAAATAAAATTAAGATATGGTAATCTTGTAACTGCCACTGCAACAAAATAACTCAGTTTCAGACCTTCAGGAATTTCCTCTAAGAAAAGGTTAGTGCTGCTTAGCCAGTGTATACAAAGAATGCAGATGAAATGTGTTTTTCTGCAAAGAATGCAGAGAGACTCTTCTTTGTTTAATGTTATTTAGTTTTATTTATTTATTTATTTTACATTTGTTAACCGGGATGGTCCGACTGGACGAGGTCCATTTACAGTGGAGGCCCGGGGAGAAAAGCTCCACTTAATTAATACAACAGACAATGATAATCATACATAATGTAAAGTAAATACTTCGTTATTGAGCAGTATTTTGTGCATAACAGAACAGTATGCAAAGAAAGATCATATCAGCAATATATACAGGTGAACATTAAGTTAGTCATCAAAATATACAGAGATCACAACATTTCCAAATGTCAAGGGATACCATTTGTTACGTCCATTTTTACCGAGGGTCTGATAATTGGAGAGGAGCGAGAAAGATGGTGGTAGCATACACTAGGATTAACTAACACATGGACATCGCCAAGAGCTAATAAGATGAGCCTTAATGGAGTTTTTGAATTGCTTGGTATTAGGTGCAGAAGTCACCGAAGGAGGGAGATTATTCCAACTTTTTGCTATACTGTGAGAAAATAGAGCTTTACCTGCTGTGTTGTTGGCTGTGGAGATAGAGAGGAGTGATTTGTTGGCAGAGCGGAGTGGTCGATTTGAAATGTAGTTAGTAAGTAGTTCCCTAAGGGCTGGAGTTTTTTTCAGAATATTTTAGGTTGTTATAAGCTATGACTAGTTGGTGGTAGGTTATTAACTGTGGGAGCTTAAGCCACTGAAGTTGCCTAAGAGGTATACAATGGTGTGTTCTAAACAGAGAACTTTTTGCAAACTTGGTGATTTTGTTATAACACAACTCAAGTTTCTCCAGGTGAGATTTTCTTACATAGGTGAGAATAGGTGCTACATACATGAGTGTGGAAAGAAGGTGGGTTTGAGCTAGGGTTCCTGAGCTTGATCTGATAGAAAGTCTTTTTGTCTGTATAGGGACCCCATTTTTTGTGTACCTTTTTAATAGTTTGAGAGATATGGATGTCAAAGTGTAGGTTATTTATTTCAACACCAAGCAGCTTGGTGTGGACAGTGGGTGAAATGACAGTCCCATTATTGGAGGAGCTAGAGAAGGAGAGTGGAGTGTTTTTTTATTTGTTTGGGGTAAACAGAAGTAGTTTTGTTTTGTTGGGATTTAAGATAAGTTGAATATCTGTGATCTAACTTTCTACTGAGGTAAAAGATTCCTGGGCAAGATGCTGTAGGGTGGTGAGATTTGGGGTGGAGCAGATCAGGGTGGAATTGTCTGAATATATTGTATGAGTGAAGCCTGTAGGGTAGAGGTATGTAGATTATTGGTATAAAGATAGAAAAGAGGAGTGGACCAAGCAGGGAACCTTGAAGTACAACAATGGTAGTTGGGAGTAAGGATGAGATAACTCCTTGCCACTGGACAGCTTGTTGTTGGTCTGATAGATAGTTTTTAAACCATGAAAAAGTGTTAGGGGCAAAGGATAGAGAGGTAAGAGTATCTATTAGAATGGAGTGGGAAACCATGTCAAATGCTTTGGAGAGGTCCAGGAATATAGCAGATACAAATATGCTGTTATTTCTATGTTGGTTAACCAGGTTTGTGAAAGAGAGAAGGGCTGAAGTTGTGCTGTGGTGTGGGCAGAGACCATGTTGTGTAGAGTAGAAGAGATTGTTAAAGTCTAGGAAATGCATGACCTGAGAGTGCATGCATTTCTCAAGTATCTTAGATAAAGGAGACAGAATGGCTATGGGGCGATAGCTAGAGAAATCATAGGAATTCCCACCCTTATGAAGGGGAATAATGTAAGAAATTTTCCATAGTTTAGGGATGTGGGATTCCTGTACGGAGCGGTTGATTAAGATTGAGACTGCATAGGATAGAGAGTCAGCAGCCATTTTTAGGAAATGAGAAGGTATACCATCTGCTGCAAGAGTAGTGGGTTTAGGTTTTAAGAGGTATTTTGTTATTGTTGATGTTGGGACAGGAGATAATGTAAAGGGAGGTGAGTTGTTAGGAGTTGTTGGTATGGATGAGTAGCTATTTTTGGAAAGTTGAGTTGATAGTGATTTAATGGATTCAATAAAGTGGTGATTAAATTGGGAGGCTATATCGCTATCTGTTTTTGTAGAGTTGGAGGTGGGAGCTGGTGTGGAGGTTTTACCAGGTTTAGTACGGAGTTTATTGCATGCCAGAACTTTTGGGGGTTATTGGTGTGTTTATTTTGTATATCTAAAAAGTAGTTCTGTTTATCAAGCTTTGTTTGTTTTTGACCTGATTCCTAAGGTGTTGATAGTTTTGTTTGGATAGACTAGTGTTATCTTTCTTCCAGGTTTTCCATGCCTTGTCTCTGGTTTTTAATAGGGCTCTAGTGGATTTAGTAAGCCAAGGAGCAAAGTGTTGCTTAGCTCTACTTTTTCTTACTGGGGCAACTGAATCAAGGATGTTAATAAGAGTACTATTAAAACAGTCCACTGCTTGGTCTAGATGAAGGCTGTGTAGTTGTTCCCTGTTACACTTTTTCAACATAGTGTTGAGTTCTAAAAGGTTAACATTGAGATTGTTTCTAACTTGTCTACAGACTGTAGGTTTGGGTAAGTTAGTACTTTTTCGTAGGAGGAAAAGTAGGGAGATGGTCACTAAGTCTGTCAGGTAGACTACCTACTTGGTAATTATGTTCAGGGTAATTTACTAATGCCCAATCTAGTATAGATTCCTTATGGGATTTTTTGTCTACTCTAGTTGTCTCTTGAATGAGTTGAGAAAAACCATATAGGTTGATGTGGTTAGTGGGGTTTTTAGAGTTACAGGCTAGCCAGTCAGTGTTTAGGTCACCTAATAAAATAGTTTCCTGTGGGAGATTATCTTTTGACCATTGTAGAATCTCCTCAATTACTGGAACGTTATTACCGGGAGGGATATACGCACAGAGAATATTGATGCTCTTTTTCTTATTTAACAGTAGGACAGAGCCTACGATCTCAGCAGTATTAAATGTAGGTAGAGGAGTTAGTAGAGGTTGGAGAGAAATTGTACTTTTATAGACAATTGCAACCCCCCCACCCTTCTTTTCTGTTCTGACTAGTCATAGGATATTATATCCTGGAGGGAGAATTTCTTCATTCTGTGTTCTGGGTTTTAGCCAGGTCTCTGTTATGGTAAGGATGTTGGGGGAGTAGTGAGTTATAAATGCGTGTAAGTGAGGAAGTTTGTTTGATATACTGTGAGAGTTAAGATTGATGATGACTAGATCTGCAGTGTGTTTGTTTGGGGGTATAATGTTGCTTGGCCCTGGATTTGGGTGAATATCCCCCGAGGTAAGGAGGTCTTTCTTTAATGAAAGTTGAAGCTTGCTAGTTTGTAGAATATCTATGTGGAGTTTACTTTATGTTTTTCTAGTGTAGAATAGTGAAACATACTTGTTACATAAAAATAGTATTGCGTTGTCACTAAATAAAGAGGAGGCTATAGGAAAGCTTATGTGTGTAATAACAGGTGTGAAGGTATGTGTTGTATGGTAGGTAGTGTGTGGTAGTGGTGTGTTTGTGTGTAAGGATGTAACATAGGTTAGAGTTGTGAGAGCTAGTAGGAGAGATGAAAGTAAGGCCTGCATAGTTTGGGTTTGTGGTATTTGGATGCAAGTGGTAAATTAGGGGTGTAGTTAGGGTGGTTGCAGGTGAGTGGCTGTAGGGAGTAGTCAGGTGATGGGGGTTAGAATAAATGTAGAAGTAGTAAGGGTGTGTGGGATTTGGGGGCAGGGTAGGCAAACGGAGCGGGGCTCAGCCACCAGGAGATTACAGAAACAATCAATGAGCTCTAATCAAGGATAGCAGGAAAAAACAGCCAAATTGAGGTAAGTTCAGTATATCTGCTTCCCCGTAGTGCAGTGGTGGACTGCTGGCAGTGTGTTGCCGCCTGGTGGCCAAAGTAAGTTACTACAGACAGAAAAAAAACTAACCTGTGTGTATGCTCATCTGCCCTGTAGCAATACTTTAAATAAGGAGCAGTTTACTTTTTTTAAAGCAGATATAAGATAATTTAAGAAAAATAACCTGCTAAGCTCTGATAAACATGTATACAGTTTAAATGTCATGCTGGTCTTTCAGAATGACATAGTACATTGACAATAATGATGACGCAAAGGGATCTGCAAACTTACCTATCCTTAGACTCTGATCTAGCTGTTATTAAGTAGGCATTTTCTGTCTGGATCTGTCATTTTATATGAACACAGTATGTTTGGTCAAGAAACTCTATTTCACTTTTTTCGTACATTCCTGATTTAATTACTTTTTCTTTTGAAGAAGGTAAGAATGGACAGCCAGTTTTGCTCGGCATCATATGGCCAGGGAACCTTCTCTGGGCAAAACCTGGTAGCCAGTGCTCTGTGCAATAAGTCCCTTTTCTTCTAGAAAGATCCAGCATTACAGGGACAGTTACAAGGATATTTCTCCTGTCTGTTAGTGGTGCTCAGTGTCAGATACCATTCATGCACCAGGAACCCTCCCCAGCTCAACAATGACATCTGGTGTCATACCTTATCCATACAGCCAAGCCCTAGTTTGGCAACCAGGGATATCTAATGTCACCCATTGGCTATGCATCCTGAATTTTATACTACTAAATATTGATATCCAATATCACAGCCATGACAATGACAGAAAGAGACACTTCATCACTTAATGGACTCAAAGAGAAAAAACATCTATTCATTTCCTTTCTAGTTGGCCATCATGGCTACTGTGCACATCTAGAACCTCCTTCTGCAGTGCTCAAGAATAATCCACTATAACAACTCAGATCCCAAACTGCTGATGGCAAACTTGTCACTCCTAATGGATTGAAAATCAACACATGGAAACAACAAAGTGCATAAGTGTCATATTTTTGCAAGAAAAAAAGACCCCCTGCAGCTCAGGTGGGTGCCTTAACCCACACACTCACCTTACTATCTTCACATTCAAACAACTGTGGGAAAAGAAGAAACGCTCTTCAAGGGTGAACACAACAGGCATGCCCAGGGACACTGAACTGATGGAAAAGAACTCTCAGGGTTGGAATATTTATCAAAAAATCAGCTTACAAGATGTCAGGATTCCTCTTGAGATTCCACCGATGGAGTAAAGCTGCTTCTTGCTATATCCACTTTAGAGAGTGTCAGTATTTTATTTTTTCACTACTATTCCAAGTATTCTGTGGTGATTAAACTTAAAGATATGCCATCAAACAGTTATAACATTTCTAAAGTCAAATGTTTCACGTTAATGTATTCCTGGCATACTTGCCATATATAAAGGTCTGTATGCATTTCTACAGTGCTGTTGCATAACACACAACTAATTATCAGAATGTTTAACTAGCCCAGCTTCCAATTTTTGGTTTATAAGAACCCTTCTAATTTAGCCCAAGTGTTTAACTATATAATTCAGTAAAATGTCTTAATCCCTGGCAGTCAATCAATATCCTTTCCTGTTTCTCTTACATTCTAAAATCTAATCAATAATCTTTCCTGTTTCTCTTACATTCTAAAATCTGAAAAAAGAACACATCATTGAATGTACAAAGTATATTGTTTAGACCTCCTGTCTTTGACCACATATACATGTACAGATTGGAAGGTGGAGCAAAGGGTTAAGGTTTTCAGCTATATCTTCAGTGGTATAGGTTTGATTCCTTCAGCCCTTATTTGCCTACTGTGTGACCTTCAGCAAGTCACTTAACCAGACATTGATTCTGGGTCGCCCTCATACCTCTCAGCCTCTTGGTGCAAGAAGTATGGGCAAAGCCCAACAAAATGGGGGGGGACAAAGGCCCAAAAATAGGGACATATTTTAAATACTACTCTTATAAACTTAGAAAGTTACTAGAGTAACAGAGTTTGTATTAACACAGATTTTCTGAAGGATTTGAAGTTTGAAACTCAAATATATGTGATTATTTAGTGACTTCACTCCTCAGATAAACCCAGTGATTTGCCAGAAAACTACAAATTTTATGAGGAACAGACCAAAATTTTGAGGCAAAAATCTGGACAGTTGAGAGGTATGAACTGTGTGTCCAGTGGACCTACCTGTTGACAAATTGGTATTACATGAGCATATCCATCCATCCATCCATCCATCCATACACAATCCCTTTTTCCCATTTTTACACATGGGATCTGGGTGTTACTTCACCAGTGACAGTCATCTAGAGCCAAAGTCTACACTGCCGGGTGGCTACTTTCTCTTACAAAAATCTAACTTTCTTATTACCTAAACAGTTTTGCTAAGCATCTTCCATGATAAAAAAAAAACTTCTCATTGCTTAATATGTAGTGTACTCTTTAAGGGTGTACTATTTATTTTAGTAACTGTTTTTAATAGAAGCCTGCAGCATCTGGATGCAACATGTGAGAATATATCATTTTTGGAGGTTTTTTTTTTTTAAAATAATCAGTCATATACTTAGAGTCTAGTATCTGCTTTGTATTTCTTTCCTGGGTCTATCATGTCTTAGCGCTGTGAGATGCTTGTTACCTAATAATAGTTGCCAGTTATATAATATTATGTTCCTGTATTCAGTAACTATTTAAGATTAAAAACATGTCTATGAGTAGAATCTAAAATATTCTGTGTCCTTTGATAGCATGGTTTTATCGAGTTAAGGGGCAAACTCTACTTGCAAATGGGGGAGGGGGCAAATACCCCCCATCTCCCAGCATTACACTGAAAAATACAATTCACATTTCTAAAGAAAAGCAACATAAATCAAAAGGAAGACGTGTAGTTTTTACTGACTTCTGTATAATGAAGACATAAATGCTTACACATGTTAATAATACAATAATTCAAAAACATGTGGCATATACATTGGACTTCATTTAATCAAATAGCTAAACCACAAGAACAGAACACTTATTTTTAGCATATAATGCATTATAGCATTAGGTAACAAATGTACAAAATGGTAGGATGATCAGTTTAAAAAATTAAGCAAACATGATCCTATACAGTCAAACTTAACCAACAGGTTGTAAATACTACAAGAAAAACCTAGCAAAGCTAGAATTTACAGTGTGTGATACCTTAAACCTCCTGTAATAGAGGCCTGTGGGATATATGCAAATGACCCCTTAAGGCCATCCATTGTTTCAGCTATATGGTTTCTAAATGTCCATGACTTTTTACTTTTTCAAGTATTCATGAATACATTCAGGTCAATAAAGCCAAACCTCACTTGCTGTGGACCTGCATGTTTTGGCCTTCTTATGACCTCCTCAGCACAGCATAAGTGGAATATCTGGCCATACTTTAGAAACACAGGGCTTTTAAATCCAGCTGATGTCCAAAACCATTAAGAAACATGTTAGGTACATGCCAAAGGGGCACTGTATTCAATGACAGGTCTGATAAGGGCTGAATAGAGTGGTAATATAACTTCTTTAGACCTGCATGCCATTACCCTTGCATATGTGTTGGGTGACATAAAACAATTTTCTTACTATCTTGGCTACACATTGGTTGAAGGCTAGATTGCTGTCTAAATATGTTCCCAGATACCTAACTATCACGCTAAATCTTATGGATGTTTTATTGATGGAGTAATTAGCTTGGGTGGACAGTTTTCCAAAAGGCATTATAATACACTTCTTTGCATTGAGTTTTAATCTCTGGCTTTGACATCGTATTTTTGGGCCTTTGTCCCTCCAATATTTTAGGCTTTGTCCAGATTTCTTCTGTTATGAAGTTTTGAGACGTATGTTTATAAGCTCTGGGTACTCCACCAGTGCAGGAACCCAAACCACTGAAGTAGCATTAGTAGGAAATAATTTATTTATTTGTTTCTTTGTTTTTGTTTACTGAGAAAGTCTGACTGGGCAAAGTCCATTTTCAGCGGGATCCCTGGGAGAACAGTTTTAGTTTTTATACCCCTTATCAACATTTGATTAAGACGTCCATCTAGAGGACTGTGGGCAATTCGGCAGAGCTTATTTGCACAATGACAAAGACAGGATAGAAGCACTTCAAAGGACAGCAACAAAAATAATCATAGTCTGTATCAAAAGACATACACAGAAACTAAATAAGCTTAAAATATACAATCTTATGAAAATAATGTTGGGGAGGGATGGCAGTTCAAGTACCACCACATTTCAATAAGCAATACTTAGAAGAAGAAAATCTATTTCAGGATATAAAGTAGGTGGCTCAAGAGGAGATGTAAAGAAGTAATACTTCTCAGAAGGAGTGGTAAGGGACTGGAACAAAGTTCTTGGAGTGGTTATAAGGTCAAAAATTAATGTTTTATTTCATAAGTGTATACAACAGGTACAAAATAATCCTTGCAGACAATAGGTGGGAAGACTAGATGGGACAAATGGAATTCTAAGTTTCTACTCTTTTCTTTACAGTTAAGACTTGGCAACACCAGAATAAATTGTGATTAACTGTATCTTAAATTTAAGGAACAGATTTTTATAGAATCGTGTGTCCTGCTATACAGAAAAGAATAAATGCATATGAAAAATCATTCATATGATATTTTGACTGTTTAAACAAAAATCATAATGGAAACAAACATAATAATGCCTTGAAAAGAAAAACTTCATTAATGAAACTGCTTTAATACAGGAATATAATTCAAATTAATCTTAGCTATCTTAGAACTACTTAAAAAGCCAAGCACAATAGTTAGAAATCAGAATTAGCCTCAGGAAGGATAAATTGCATTTTTGTCCTTCTGTATATTAGAACTGCTGCAGCTTTTAAATTATGCTAATCATAAATAAGATATACCTGCATGCAGTCTTGTTTAGTACAAGTATCTGTGACACTTTTCTGATTTAGAGTACTCTCAAAGAGTAATTTATCAAGATGCAGAGGAAATGCAATACTGCAGAATGTCACAATGACATAAAGCTGAGTATGGTGAGTGGGTTTAAGAGAAAAATTATTAATTGTATCACTTATAAATTCTAACATTGTTTTCAATACTAACAGATGCACTTTGCCAAAGAACAGCAGTGCTGACACTGACTTTAGGGATGTGTTAAATGCAGTGCATCATTACAATGACATCCATCAGCACAGAAAATGCTTTTGACAGAACCGAATGGTTCTACATACTTTTCACATTTAAAACAATGAATGCACAAAGGGGACATCCATCAGGAGTTAAGGCTCCTTATATATTATTCTGACTTAAAAATGCCAAAAGGAAATTTAAAAGTATACTTCTGCTTTTCATGAAATGCAATTAAATGAAGAAATATTAAGAAAAAATGTGAAGCTCTAAAAACAAGATGGTGCCAAATCAGCTATTGGTAACTGCATTCACGGAATAAACAGACATCATATCTAATTGCAGAGAACTGTTTGAGTTAGTTCATATATTACTTCTCCTATTGACAGCAATCCTTACAAGAGTATGCATACAGGTGACTCCTGTAATATATTCGGCATTAGAACCTAAGTGGAAGTGAGAGAAAAGTTTTGTCCACTATCTATGACTAAAACTGGTGAAACACTCCCATAAACCTGCAACTACACAGCTGAAGATTAGTCTTCAAATTCTCAGCTTTACAAAAGTATTGACAACACTTTATGACATAAAGATTGTTCCAGTATACTCCACATAACAGTCTCCTCATCTTACTGTGACATAGGAAACTGGCCTTTTACTTTTATATCATTAACACCTTAATAACTCTGTAACACAGTGAATTGCTATGAGAAGAGTAAACTACCAAATTCAGACTTCAGGATCAGTCAGTAAAACATGCATGTGGTACAGTCCTTTTTGGGTAATTAACACTGAAAACTTTACAATGTGATGTGGAAATGTGAATATGCTTAGATATGACAATATCAGTAAAAACAAACACTACAACTTTAGATAATGTGTGAGGTTTTTAAGCTGGAGGCCCTAAAGTTACGCTTGACACTGTTTCAGTTTAACCAGAATCTTAGCTTGTGAGGTGCTGTGTGATGTAAGTTGCTTGGCAGGTTTTAACTTCCCACACAACATCTGTTGACTGACTCCACTTTCAAGTCTGTAGTTATTTATATCAGTTTTGTGTTGATTTCCACCACACTGCTTTACCTTCTTTCTTTCATCCAGTCATTCATTCTCTAGTAATTGCATTATCTTATTTAGGGTGGTGGAGAAGTTGGTCCTATTTCAGCAAGCAATGGGTATAAGGCACAGAACCAGTTATGGATAGCCTCATCCCATCTCAAGATAGACATCAACAGTACACATACAATCCTGTAGGCAATCTGAAGGAATGTCAGTTCAGCTACCAGCATGTCTTTGGAACACATGAGAAAAGAAGGGAACCCCAGCACAAACCCATGAAGTCACTGGGAGGACATGGAAACTCCACACAAAAGGGACCCTAGCCAGGAAAACAACCAGTAACCTACATGCTGTGAGGCAGTAATGGCGATCACTACACTACTCTGCTACCCAAGTCATTCTCTAATCAAAGTTAAATAAACAAATAGTTAACTTTCAGTATTAGAACATTCGTATCACCAAAAGTCAGAACCACACTTGGGGAGTCGGGCTAATATTTTATTGTGAAAAATACAGTCTTTCTCTTCTAACTCTTTCATCTTCAACTGACTCTAACCACTTTCACACCCTATAAGAGGACAGGCAGATTACTTCTGTTTTCACCCACATTAGGACACAGTTTTATCACCCTATGCCAACTCGACTGGTGACCCATGCAATCTATTTTTATTTTTTTATTTATTTTTATTTATGATTTGTTGACCGGGAAAGTCCGACTAGGTTCAACAGAGCCTGTTTTCAGCGGAGGCCCGGGGAGAAATGCTCCAATCTAGCGACTAACTTTCCCATTACACTACAAGCTATTACACTTAAACTTCTGTCTTCCATTAATCTGCATTTCATGTATCAACATATTCCTAACAACTTCTCAGCAGATATAATTTCTCATAAACTTATGTATATGTACAAAATGTTCTCTTTCATTGGTTCAAAGGTTCATAGGTAGGTACTAGGCTATCGGCCCGAGGGTCTATGTAAGCCTAGCCAACAAGTTTCCCTGGCTTACGCCATCCAAGAAAGTTATTTTCCTGTGCCACTGTCGAGCAGAGACACAAAAGTGATCCCCGGGGTGTATTTCCTATTTCCCATCCACTCATCAAAATTTTTCATGAAGAGTGCTAATGAAGAACTTTGCTTGACATAGATGGGTAGCCTGTTCCAGAGTATGGGAAGTCTCTCGAACAGGAATCTATCCCTCTAGCATGTCCTGTTTATTGTGGTGACAAGGTTTAGGTCCCTAGAGCGTGTAACTTGGAGGGATTGGGATTTCTTTAGGTGTAACATGTCCAACAGCTCTGGGTTTGACATAGCTTTATATGTTAGGCAAAGATCACCTTGGAGTAGGCGATATGCTACTTAGTAAAGCTGGAGCTTTTTGAGACGGCCAGTGTAGGGCATCTGTTTGAGGCCAGTAATCCTCTTTGTGAGGTACTTCTGTGGCCTTTCCAGCTGCTGCAGATGACTTGTGAGGTACATTCCAAAAGGGGCATTGTAATCAATAATGGGTCTAATGAGTGTCGAGTAGAGGGGAACAATGACCTCTTTTTTCCTGGATGAGAATCCTTTTATGATTAGGTGTGCCACGTAGAAAGACTTCCTGCCTACTGTGGCGATGTGACTATCAAAGGACAGACTACTGTCTACCTGGGTCCCAAGGTCTCTTATCACACATTCGGTGTTAAGTAGACTGCTGTCTATGTAGAAGTTCATGGGTACAGAGTTTTTACCAAAGGGGATGACAATGCACTTTTTGGCATTGAGCTTGAGGCCATGGCTCTGACATCAGGCATCTGTCTCAGTGAGGCCCTTCTGTAGGATTTCCACATCATTTGGGGACTCGACTATGGCTCCTAGTTTGCAGTCAGTCATTAGCCAGAGGCCTTCTGTGTTAGCCTGTACTTCAGAGAAGTAGATACCAAACAGGAGAGGTCCCAGGACTGAACCCTGTAGTACTCCACTTGTCACTGGTTTGAGGTCAGATTTGAAGTGTGCAACTTTTACAGTGCGGGTTTTGTCAGTGAGCCAGTTGGCAACCCATCTTGTGATGTAGGGATTTATACCTAGTTTAGTGAGTTTAGCTATAATTCCAGCATGGGGGATAGTGTCGAAAGCCTTGGCGAGGTCAAGATAGGCTGTGTGAACCACCTTACCCTCATCTACGGCATTGATGACTGCCTCAAAGAAGTCGATCAGGTTCAGGAGGCATGATCTGCCTTTCACAAACCCAAACTGGGTGGGATCCAGAGTTTGGAGGTTACCACTGTCTTTGTTTATGAGTTCCATGATGATACGTTTCATGGCCTTGCAGACCAGGCTCGTCAGGCTAATAGGGCGATAGTGCCCGGGATCAGTGGTGGCTCCCCCTTTGTGGAGTGGGATAACTGTTGCTGCACGCCATTCAGTGGGCACAAAGCCTGAAGTGAGGCTATGATTGAACATGGTGCTTAGGTGGGGAGCCAGTTTGTTCTGAAGTTCATGTAAAATGCAGCTTGGGATGTTGTCCGGTCCCATGGATGCTGTGTTTTTGGCTTTAGAGAGTGCAAGTTTTTTTCTGCATGATTGTGATTACAGGGACTCTGTATTCTTCCTGTATAGATATGGGCCCTTTAGGGGGTGATGGGGGGGGGGTAACGTTAGCACTGAACATATCTGTCAGGATGTTGGCAATATCAGTTGGTTCTGTAATTTTCATGCCATTGTGCTGTAACTCAGAGCAGATCTGGGTATTGCCATTGAGATTCTTGACATAGCTATAGAATGCTTTATGGTTGTCCTTAGAATCAGTGGTGATTTTGTTTTCATAGCTAGCTTTGGAGGATCTTATAAGGGATCTCAGCTTCTTACTGAGGCTGACCAGGGAGCTCCTCCTCTCATGGGATTTTACTATCTTTTGCAACAATTTCTTCCTTCTGTTGTACAGTTTGCTTATGGCAGGGGACCAACAGATTGGCTTCCTTTTTTTGGAGGATAGCATCTTGGTTCTGTCTGGGATAGCATGATCCATGAACTCATGTAAATGCTCATAGAGTGCATTTGTGTAGGATTATGCAGTCATAACTGTATTGTCCATCTGTATGGGTGTCATGAAGTTCACCACTTCTGTCTTAAGAAGCATGACGTTGGCTAATAGAAATTTTTTACTATGGTTTCCTTAATGGGGGGTGGGGGTGGGATGTCGATATCAAGAGTGATTAGCTTATGGTCGGATTGGACCAACGAGAAGTTGACTTCAGGTGTAGAACAGTGATCACTCATGTTGGTAATGACTAGGTCTAGGATACTGTTGCCCCTGTTTGGGGTGTGGATAAGTTGATCCAGGGCATTGGAGTTTATGAATTCCTGAAAGCGTTGTGTGAAGGAGTTGGTACACAAGTAGTTTTCCCAGTTAATGGTGGGGTAGTTGAAATCACCCATTATTAGGATGTTTGGTTGAACCCTAATATTTTCCAGTACATCAAGAAAAGAGGAGTGGGAATCCTGGGCCATGGTGGGGGATCTGTAGCAAGCTACAATTTGGATTGCAGTTTTTCCCAGAGTTAGTTGCACTTGAATAACCTCGGATGCATTATGCTGAGCAACTAGCCTGGAGGTGTGGATATTCTTAATGAATATGGACACACCTCTACCTTTGGTGTTCTGGTCCAGGTTACATAGCCGAAAAGTGTGGTATGAGTTATAGCCTCTTAGTGCAGGGGTGCTCTCTGGAGCCTTGAACCAGGTCTCAGTCACTGCACAGATATCGATGTTCTCCATTTTAAGGAGTGCCTTGAGTGAGTGCATTTTGAGATTAGCACTACCCTCAGTTTTTTCTTGCCTGTTCCTGTTACGGTGGTGAATTTGTCATTTGAACCTTGCCTAAAAAAGGCACTATAGGGGCAGCAAGAGCCTTAGCCAGTATCTGGAATCCCAGGGGGCGACAGGTGCAGGCCATCTCTGGCAAAGCATCATGGTCTGTCGACCATGTCTACCCAAGCAGACAGATACTGGATCCCATTAGAATGACACCAGAAACTTAGCCAATTGTTGAAGTCAATCATTTTGTCCTTGTACTGCCGTATCATTCTGGGCGATGGCAGAATGCTACTCAGGGCTAGGGTCATACCTGCCTGGGCTACAAGATCAGAGAGCTCTTCCATGTCTCTTTTCATGTAGTCCAGGGAGGTACATCTCAGGTCATTCCCACCAACATGGGCAATGACAGAGTCATATTTGTACTTGTTGTGGAGTGACCTGAGTGCGTGGGTTATGTGGCAGAGCCTGGCACCCGACCGGCAGCTGACAGTAACCTTCTTCTTGTTTAGCCTGGTGAGTGGGACATCAGTCTGCCTGACTATAGAGTCACCTATGACTAGTGTGTTGGATACATTGTTTTGCCTTATTGGCTGTGGTTAAGTGGCACACTGAGTCTGTGGGCTATGTGTCATTTGGGTTGTGTTGGGGGGGTGGAAGTTGCTTGCGTTTCTGCTTTGGAGGTCTCTGTTGCTTGGGCAGATTATTATTAAGAGCCTCTGAGAATGTTTTTGTGTTTCTATGTGTGGACTTTGGTGGTGTAGATTTAGTGAGACTATGTGATAAGTGTGGTGTGGTGCAAGTGTTTACCTTCTCCTCTTGAATGTCAAGTTAAGTCTTTGTTGGAGACAGCTTTACCTCCAGTTTGGCTAGATAAGTGCATCTCTCACAGGTTGCTTATTATTTGATCTCATACTCCTACACTGCTATCAAGAAAGCACCAAACTAGCTTTTTTTTGTCTCATAGAACATTTAGTTAGCAACAAATGCATGTCACTATTTTAAAATGGTTCCATGGCAGATAAAAAATATTTCATCAAAACCTTAAAAAATATCTCATTAAAACCACATTGATTGTAAAACAAAAACATGAATGACAATTTTCAAAAAATATATGTTTTTTTTGTTTTGAGGGGGCAGACTTTTTGCAGTGCCTTACAATGGGATTTGCCCCTTTACCGCCAATCATTTCCAAGGTTGCTTCACCTTAGATAAATGACAAACCCAGACTTCAATTACCTTATTTGATCAATGCACAGTTTGGCTAAACTTTTAATCATCCAGCATGTTGTGTATACACAACTGTCAGGATCTTCTTTGTAGTTCCCATCAAACCTGATAAGCCAGCTTAAAGGCCTTGTCTAAAACCTTTTCTTTTTTACCAACTGATATCTATGTAGGGACTAAGCAATCATATCTCTGCTCAATGATGAGTACAAAAAAATAGATTCTAATGCTTAAATCTTAAGAGATCTTCCAATGGCCATGTTAGCCAAGTAGAATCTTCCATGTTTTGAAATACTAAACATAAAACATGAGAGTTTTGGATATATATAACTTGTACATGTTTGTGCATTTTTGTTTACTTTATCAATGGGCCATATGATATATTATTACCATTGTGATGAAAGAAGATGCTGCCAGCACAGCTAGCTGGAATTTTGTAAATAATTATATGTCATTGGTGAATATCATAATGATTTATACAAGATGCTTGTGTTACAAATGTATTAGAACTGTATGTCATGTGTATATCAAACTGCTTGTACAGACGTGTGTTGAAAAGGTATTTGCAAAGTGCTGTGTTTGAAATCTAATCACAGTGTGCCCTACTAGAAGAGAACAGAAATGTACAGTCACTATTGTAACTGTTTGAATATATATATTTTAACAGTGGAAACTGGAATACAGGAGGTTAACCTCAGTCCAGCAAACTTTAGAAAAATATCTGAAATTATTTTATAGGTTATGCAATACAGAGGCTATCTCTCAAGTGTTCAATGCAGCTAGAGACACAAAGTTTGTACTAGGAAGATTTCTGTATTGTCCTTTGGAGTGAACTAATTGCTACTTTTGAAGCATGAAGGAATGCAATTGCATTCTGCATTCTGTCTTGGACCTGACAACAACAGCAAGAACCATTCACCACATCTGCCTTGCTCTAATGAAGTAAGTTTATAGAGAATAGTATGTTGTTTGTCTTTCGGCTTTTCCCGGTTAGGGGTTGCCACAGCGGAACTCCGGTCCACTAATGATTGGCAGTTGTTTTTTATGGTGTTGAGTTGCCAGCCCGATGCCCAACCTTCAACGAAGGCACGCCCATTCAACGCATGTCTTTTGAATGCCCACTCGACCGCGGGGAGGACATGCAGACTCTACACAGAAGACACTCCCAAATTCTCTTAAATTCAGTCAGGAATATAGTGAAGCTTAGTTTAGATGTATTTGTTATTTCTGTGATCCTGTACTGCAATGTTATTTTAAATATTTCCTGTGGTTTTGAACTCTGATGTCACTGTGAATATATATTTAGTATTGTCTTGGTCTTTTATAATTTATTATTAAACATATTTAAACCTTTCATTGCGGATGATCTATGTAGAGATATTTATGTTTTGAGAGTACGTGCATATTTATTTGTTAACACTGGGTGGGCCACTCCTAATAGCCTTGCTCTTGGTCAAACTACCATTTGTATTAATATTATACAGTATGATTGGACACCCTTTGTTAAGGGCCCTAAAGTAACTGATATGGAGTGACTGGTGGCAGTGAAATCTACCTTATAGTCTGGGCAGAAGGGGCATAGCTAGTAAACCTGTGTCAGCCTTTCCTTTCCTTTTTGTGTGTGTGTGTGTGTGTGTGTGTGTGTGTGTGTGTGTGTGTGTGTGTGTGTGTGTGTCAGCTACTTGGGCATAGACTCGAAGCACTGGCTGGACAGAGAGGGTGCTGGAGGTCTTGGTTTGGTCACTCAGCTGAGATCTCAACTCTATAGCTGTGCCAGTGAGGAGTCTTATTGGGGATCTGGAGAAAGAGGGAGAAACCAGCCTCAGACTGACTGTGGTCTCTGTGTGGTCTTAAGGGAAATTGCACTTGATGCAGAGAGCTGCATCTGAAAATACTGTGTGTGTACTTGTCATCCTGTCAGTGAATGTCCCCCATTGTTGCCAGTGGTGAGGACTGAGGCTCCTTGATTACTGGTTATTGCTCACATGTGAAACAGAGTAATAAAGCTCTATGGTCCAAGTAATGTGAGTATGATTAGTAGCTCAGGAGCTTGACAGAGAGAGAAGAAAGATGCATGCCTGCCCATTTTGTCAAGGACAGCACTCAAATAGGCACACCTCCCTGATTGATCTCTCCTGGAGGCCAGGGATGCATGGAAAGTACTCCCTAAAAGGCAGTGGGGTTTTGGCTGAGGCACATGCAGAGACATGAATGAGGTATGGTGAGCCCGTTGCAAGCCACCACCATGGATGTCACAAGTTCTTCCACACCCCCTTATTCCCATTTTTGAAAATTGGGTGTCACTTCAATAGTGAAAATCATTTTCATTCTTTCTTCTTTTGTCCATAGCTGGCAGCTGGTGGAGGTAGTAGACCCCATAGTCGGTTTGCTGCTATGGGTGCCACTGGATTCCAGAATTCCTTCATGATGCCTTTCCATGCTGTTTGGATCATGGCAATGTTTCTGGCCTCCTGTAGGTTAATTTGTCAGCTTCTCGGGTCCTCTTTAACCTGTTTAGCTCATGTCTTCTTTAATGCAGATTTGTGAGCGCTCCACTTCACAGGGCATTCTCCCCATAACAGTCTGCATGACAGGCGGAGGTTGTCCATCCTGCACATATGTCCGAACCAGTGCAGTCTCCTATTCTGGATCTGTTCACTGATCATTGGCTGCTGACCACATCTGGTTTGAATGCTCTTGTTTTTAATGCGGTCACAAAGCGAGATTCCAAAGATAAGCCACATGCATCGCATTTGGAATACCTCAAGCTTGTTCAGGTCTGGCTTGAGGAGGATTCACATTTCTGATTCATAAAGGAGAATTGGCAAGATCAGTGCCTAGAAAAGGCGAATCTTGGTGGTGATAGAGATGTTTGTCCTCTTCCCCAGACACCACTTGAGTGGGGCAAATGCTGCAGTGGCTTGTCCAATCCTGCTATTTTGACTTCAGCTGTTGATGCCACCTTCATCTCCTGGACCACTGAAGCCAGATACTTGACTTCTTCCATTTATTCAATCTGAAGTCCCCCAAGGTGGATGATGGCTTGTGACCCGTTGGCTGCCATCACTTTGGTCTTGTCTGCATTTATCTTTAGGCCATATGACTAGGAGATGCAGGCGATGTCGTAGAGGATATTTATGGCCTCAACATAAACCTTGGCTCTAGATGATTATCACTGTTTTTGCATACAGTGACAATCATCTAGAGACAAGGTTTACACCGCTAGGTGGCTACCCCTGCTGCAGTAGTTCTTTCACACTACATGAATTCCTATGACCAATTTAGAGTGTCCAATCCACCTACTGCATGTCTTTGGACTGTGGATGGAAACCCATACGAACACAGGGAGGACAATGCAGACTCCACACAGAAGGCACTACAGCCAAGAATCAAACTGGGGGACCTCTCTACCTGCTGTGGCACCGGGCTGCCTCTACAAGTGCCCTCTGGGAAAGGAAATTAGAACTTAAAAATTGCCTTGTCAACATTGTGACACTGCTCCATGGAGCCTCAGTTTCCTTTTCAGTTCTAAACGTGGATGGGAGTCAGTCCAGGGTTAACAAGGAGGTATGTCAGAACTGGTGGACAAGAGGAAGCCCTATGCTCAGCTTACGGACAGCTGCAGGGGGCAAAAAGAATTTATGTGGGATACTTTTTCATATTTTTCCTTTTACTGTGCTTGAATGAACTCTACATTGATCTGTGCACTTACTCATTTAAAAATAAATAAATGCACATCACCTCATCATATCCCTTAAAAATGTAGACACAACAGTACTTTTTTGACATTACTGAAATGCCACATATATGCTTTTCAGGTGTTTTTTTACTTGTCTCTGTTTTTCATCTCAGACTGCTGTTTGGTTAATAAAAGCTGAAGATCATGCCAGTACTAAGAATACTGAGAAATATTTGTCATTCATTAAACTTGCATAAACATGCCTTTGAGATGGTTCAGATAGCTAGGAATGGAGTTTAGAACCCACAGTATCTAAGCTGGTAAAGAAAATGATCAGACTAGGCAGATTACATTGTATTTATCTGTTTTTCATTCCAGGTCAATGTAATGTGGCACTTGCATCTGCTTTTCATAAACAGGCAATCATGAAGTGGCTGCTATAATTCACTTTGTTTCCATGTGTGAAATGTTAATAGCATCAGAATTCATTGCAAAACAGTATGTACCACGGTGTGCTTCTTAAAACCACTAAAAGACCTAATCAAATGCAATTCAAGCCTATAACAAACCAAGGTCAGAGCTGTTTCTCTGAATGGAAAAAGTCACAGCAACATCTAACAGAAATGACAAGCCCAATGTGCAAACATTAGTCTTCCTTAATAATTAATTTTAAATTCTTAAGTAAATTAAAAGTACTTCTGTGAGAATCATTTTGACAAGAGGACTGAGCACTGAAGAAATACAAAATCCCTTACCTCAGCATCACTTTTTTTTAATTAACATCATATATTCCTATTTCTATGCTTTGATTTACAGTAAGCAGCTGTAAAATAGTTTGGTGGCTAACTATCAGAACTAATCTATAGGCATCCACCATCCCATACTCATCACTGTACTTACATGCCAGTGGTTCAGAACATTTCCTACAGCACACATTTTGTCTAGCACTTAGATAGAGGATTAAAGCTATGAACTATTAATGAGATGCTTCCTGGGGTTCAGGGTTTGAGTCCTTCAGCCTGCATTTGTTTAACTGTGTGACTCTGAGCAACTCACTTAACCACACAGTAGTCCTGGGCTGAACCTGAGAAAGATCTGTGGAGATCACTCCTCCACTCTCATTAACAAATACAAATAAATAAATTAACCTAGCCCTCTGAAATGCATAACACATAGGTTTGCTTGTCATGTGCAAAATATGGGCATGTATAACAGAACATTCTGTGACTATAGAAAAAGCCTCTTACAGAGCAAACAGTATGATGAGTATTCATGTGTTTGACATGTGCTACATATAGGAAGCCTCTATAATACATAAAACATGAATGGAATCTTTAGCGCTTAAAGCAACACAAGGACAGGAAGAGTTTAAAAAAAAAAAAAAAGAAAAACATTCACTGCAAAATGTTCATCTCAACAATGTCCTTTCCATGAATGGAGGTTTAGATACTAGTGGTTGGTGAAGCCATACATTGAAGAACACGTGGCTATGGTGCAGATACTTGCCATGGTCATAATACTGAAACACTTTCAACCAAGTGGCCACTTGGCTAGTACAGTGCCCTTCTCCTACAAGGGTCAAGGGTTAGTGTGGAACTGACACATTGTATTACCACTTCTTGCAAAAATTTTAGACAACATGTTCTAACTTCCTAAACTCGTGCATACTTCAGTGACAAAATTTCATTGGGTGGTGGGTTGAAAATGAGCTCTGTGCAGTAAGCTATTTCAGGAAACAAATGCAAATAAAATAAAATTACATTAAATTAAATAATGAAATATATACAAAATGTCTGAAGGCTAGAAGCAGACTGATAAGAGGATGGAAGATTTGCAGTTACTGGTAGCAAATTGCTTATTTCAATACATATGATAGTGGGCTATGGACCTGACTTACTGTAAATGTAACAGAATGGAGATCACAGCCTAATCATGAAAAAAGACAAAAACTAGCATCTTCAACTTCTGAGCCATTTCTGAGGGACAGCAAAAGAAAGCTCCGACACTGAGCAGTGTTCAGCACTGCCCTAATGAATGTAATGGGTTTTCCCAGCTGACCGCAACCCCAGCAATTAAAGTTAGGGAAATACCCAGGCCAGTTCAATCTACAGTGACAAGTGGAAGAGGATTCCAACTTGCCAATTACATATATATATATATATATATATATATATATATATATATATATATATATGTGTGTATAAATATTCATACATACACTTACACACACACACACACACACACACACACACACACACACACACACACACACACACACAGATAGATATATACATATATATAGTAGAACTATTTACACACACACACACACACACACACACACACACACACACACACACACACACACACACACACACACACACACACACACACACATACACACACACACACACATATAAATACATATACATTTGTTTATGTATGTATATATATATATATATATATATATATATATATATATATATATATATATAGATAGATATAGATATATATATACATGTATATGTATGTATGGCCACAAGGTGGTTCCTCTGTAAAAGTGAATCTGCCATCTACCACTACAGCTAGCATTTCATAAAAACCCACAGTGTAAAAAAGACAAAAAGAAAGTCCACAGTACTGAAAGTGCATACTGCCTAAACAGAATCGTTAAGAACCATATGCAGCTCCTGGATGTACCAACAGGCATCTTTTACATCTAAGAGACCCATCCAGAAGTACTTTAGTAGAAGTAGCACTATGGGCTTTGCATTAACCAAATGAAACTTCACATACAACTGATGTGAAAGATGAAGAGGATAACCTTCCCCAACATTAAGGGACAGGAAAAAGGCATGAATATATGACCTCCCCTTAATTACTCCAATGATATTGGTTCAAAAGGTACAGGGCTGCACTAACAGATTCTCTGGGATGCATTTCTCTTAATGAGATGTTCAATCAAGGCATAAATCATCAGGACATGATGCAGAGAATCAGATTTTTTGTGATTTAGAGCACTGGCCTCTTACAAGGGTAGCCAGTGGAAGCCTTGTCAGATCTATTGTGTGGCTGTCTGGATGAGAGCACTCTCCGGGAATTTTGCAGAAGGACATTGAGCTGTATTGACTGGGGCCTGGTAATTGCTCCACAGACTACTGGATGGCTGGGTTTGGCTTGGCAGATTTTATGGGGGAATACACCTTCTCAACCGTGGATAGAGTATTTTACATTTTCTGGAGTACTATAATCTTCAAAGTGGGGTTTCAAAACAGGAACATAATGCAAAAAAAAAAAAATCACCTAAAATTTCTGCAGAATGCTCCTTAATGAATGAGGAAGGCTTGCGGTAGGCAATGCTGTACATGCAAATAACAGAGTTGGATGTTCTGGACATTTCAATGGCAATGCCAAACTTATAGCAGGTGACAAAGAACCCTACCATTGAAGAATTATGAATAAGCCGTATTCAGGATGCCCTACTCATCATTATGGGTCCAGTGGCAAAATTATTGTTGGAATCACAAAATTAATAAGGTATACAATAAAGAAGTACTACTGTGTTTTCATTATTCACTTGTTTGTGTCTTTTGGCTTTTACCAGTTAGGGGTCACCACAGAGGAACTCCGGTCCGCTAATGATTGGCAGTAGATTTTTATGTGCCGAGTTGCCAGCTCTGATGCACAACCTTCAACGAAGGTACGCCCATTCATGCATGTCTCCACACAGAAGACGCTTTAGCTGAGAATTGAACAGGACGTCATACTGTGAGGCGACAATGCTAAAAATAAGTCTAGATTAAACAAAATAAATTACTTGCTTTTCTTATCAAATTCCAAGAATTAACTAAAAACTAACCATACTCTTAAAGCTGAAAGTAATAATAAGCTACTCAATTATATTAGAAAATTGAAAGGGAAATTGTGGCATGGTATCAGTAAACAAGAAATTGACCACCTTGCTTTAATTCATAGCAAATGTGCTTGGTGAAAAAATTGTTTAAACTTTAACATAATCAAAGAAATATGGTCAATATCACCTATATTATTACATACATGACAACTATTGCCACAAGCAACATTAAAAACTCATGAAACCAGACATTATACCTTGTATTTTTATTTAACATACTATTATTGATTTCAAAAATAATGTTTATTGAAAGTTGTGTTATATGCAAATTTAGCTTCTTATACAGGTTCCTAGACAGGGCTACTAAGAAATTGTGGATACTTAGAACATTTCAACCATTTATACTAAAAGGGGCATTATCCCAGATTTTTTGTTAGAGGAGCTTGTTTACATTTTAGTAATGTTGAAGCCATATGTCCACATAGAGGCAAGGTTTTCAAACAGCACTTTTAGCATACTGCAGGTCAGATTACACAGACTCTTAGTGGGGGTTGTTATAGGAAGTGCTAAGAGCTTACAGTTGAAGTTTGTTCTTTTGTAGTTCCTCCTCCCACTCACGAGCAAATACATTTGTTGACTGACTGGATTTTACTCAACTAGAGTTGCTACCTTGTCACACACAGACATGGAGCCTCTTTAGCAACAAAATTATATCTACTTTACTATGTACTTGTTTTTACAAAACTGTGTCTAATAATTATTCATGCCCAGCCACTAGTATTTTTGTTTCATGCTTGTTGCTACACATCTTTTTTGCCTCCACTGGCAATTATTTTTCATAGGGTTTGTTATTAGTATTGCTTGTTAGTGTGTGTGTGTGTGTGTGTGTGTGTGTGTGTGTGTGTGTGTGTGTCTGTGTGTGTGTGTGTGTTCATGTAGGTGCACTTTTAGAATCATATATATTTCCCTCATTTTGCAGCACAGCATTGCTTTGGACATTTGTGCCTTGCAAAGAAACCTTCTGAGTAGCAAATGTCCTAATATTCTAAAAGAATAAAATATTTTGCATCTTTTCTCTAAAAAAATGTCATGCCACTCTGAAGCTGAATCATTAGTTTATCATTAGCTGATGCTGTATGTTGTCCTTCAGAAATCTCACCATGACTATTTGTCTAATAGTGATTTCATCCTTCTGAATTTCTTTACTCACTTTCTACCATTTATTGTGGTAAAATGTTTTGAACTTAGGATCATAGGCTCAAAGGAGGTTGCTAGGCTAACAAACCTAGGGTGCTTACAAGCCTAGCCAAGTTCAACCCTTGTTCCCATGAGTGTCTGCCTGAGACAGTCACTGGTATCATCACCTACTGCCCTGTCCAAGAGGGACACAGGTGGAACCCTTGAGGTGAATTTCTGGCTACCCATCCAATCATCCAATTTACGTTTAAATAGGGTCAATGAGGGACTCTGCTTAACATAATTAGAAGCTTGTTCCAAAGGTGAGGTATCCTCTGGGAGACAAATCTGTCCCTCTACCAGGTTCTGTTGATGTCAGCACCAGGTTAAGATCCTTAGAATGAGTGACCCGTGTTCTATTATAGTTGCAAATGTGCATCATTTTCATTAAGGCAGGGTCAGAGATAGCTTTATATGTGAGAAACAGGTATCCTCTGAGAAGTCTGTACGACATTTAGGAAAGTTGCAGTGATTTCAGTCTAGCCACATATGACAAGTTCTGAAGACCCTGAATTTTCTTTATAAGGAACCTTTGTTGTTTCTCTAGTTGTTGCAGGTGCTTGGAAAGGTACATACCAAAGGGGGTGTCATACTTTATTATTGGTTTGATGAGGGAGGACTACAGGGGAGTTATAACCTCCTTTCTTCTGGGGGCAGCACCCTTACTTATGCGATGAGCAATATAAAATGCCCTTCTTACCACTGTGGAGACATGGTGATCAAAGGCAAAGTTGCTGTCAACCTGGGTGCCCAGGTCTCTCACCACTGACTGCGTGCTTAGGCTGTTATTATTGATGTGGTAGTTTGCAGGTACCTCACCCTTGCCGGATGGGATGACAATGCATTTTTTTGCATTAAGTTTTAGACCATGACTTTGGTACCAATCATTAGTCTGTGTAAGTCCCTCTTGCAGGATGTTGACATAATTTGGGGACTCAAAGACCACTCCCAGTTTGCAGTCATCAACAAATTTTGTCAGCCACAGGCCTTTAGCTTTTGTGTGGACTTTGGAGAAGTTGATTCCAAACAGCAGAGGTCCCAGAATTGAACTTTGTGGAACACCACTGGTTACAGTTCTGTTGGAGGAGGTAGAGTCCCCTATTTTGACTGCATGAGTTCTGCCAGTGAGCCAGTTTGCAACCCACCTGACAATATATGGGTTGATTCCCAACTGGGTGAGTTTTTCAATAATGCCTGAGTGAGGAATTCTGTCAAACACTTGGCTAAGTCTAAGTAGTCTGTAAGCACCGATTTACCCTCATCTAAGGCTTTAGTGACTGCCTTTAAGAAGTCCACTGCTAATGCTGTGATTGCAAAGAGTACTCAGGGGCTTTGCTAATTCCTGTTTCAACTCATGTAAAACACCGCCTTGGATGTTATCTGGTCCCATAGAGACTGTGTTTTTGGCCTTTGAGAGGGTGCTTAAGACCTGGTCCTTAGAGATACTAGGTGGTGGGCAGGTAGTAGGGATACTTTGTTTATGAGTGGTGGGGACAGGGGGGTGCGATTTGCACTGAGCCTGTCAGTCAGCAGGTTTGCTATATCCACAGGCTCCATATATGTAGTGCCAATAACTACAAGTTCAGTGCAAATCTGGGGCTTACCTTTAAGATTACGGATGTCACTAAAGAAGGCCTTATGGTTGTCCTTAGTTTGGGTAGCCAAATTACATTTGTAGTTGGCTTTGGAGGACCTTACAAGAAGTCTTATTTGCTTGTTTAAGTTGAGGATGGAGTGTTTCCAGTTTTGAGACTGTTCCTACCTACTCTTAGACAGAAATGTCCTCCTCTTATTGTATATCTTGTTAATGGCAGATGTCCACAAAGCAGGTTTGTTCTTCTTTGAAGATCCTACTTGGGCCCTGTCTGGTATGGCAGAATCAATATATTTGTACAGATGCTTGTATAAAGCATTGGTGTAAAACCCTGGATAGGTGCCCATTTCCTCTGTGAGTAGAGGGGCTATGAGGCTGTTTATGCCATCTCTTAAGGGGCTGCAGTTGGCCTTGGATAAGTTTTTTAGTCTGGTTTCTCCTAAAGGGGGGTCTAGTGTTATGGTGAATACTAGAGAGATTGATTTGTGGTCAGACCTCACCAAGGAAGGCTGAACACTTGGAGTGGTATAATGGTTCCCCATGTTGGTGAGTACCATATCTAGGATATTTGTGCCCTTGTGAGGGTGTTAACTAGCTGGTCCAGGCACTGAAGATAATGAAATCCAGGAACCTTTGGGCAACAGAGTTTGAGCATGTATAATTTACCCAGTCAATGGGTGGGTAATTAAAATCACACAAAACCAGGGCGTTCTCTTGTATCTCGATTGACTCAAGCAGGTCCAAGTAGGCTGATTGAATGCATTGATTCATGGAGGGGATCCTATAGCTGGCAATGACTTAGAGAGGGGTCTTCCCAACAGTCAATTGTATCTGTAGTAACTCCAGGGAGACATGCAGTCTGGAGGTGTGTTTATCTTTAATGAATAATGATGCACCACTTCCTTTAGTTTTCACTTCTTCAGTTTGTGGTCTGAATGCATGGTAGGAAATGTAATCCTGTATGGCTGGAGTGCTCTCCACAGCTTTAAACCAGGACTCTGTCACTGCACTAATGTCTACATTTTCCAAGGTGAGTACTGCTTTCAGTGAGTGCAGTTTCAGGTTCAAACTCCTAGTGTTTAGCGGCATAACCAAGTTTATTTTTAGAGGTTATTTTTATGTCTGTAATTTTGTTCTTGTGACATTACCTAAAAAAAGGTACTATGGGGGTGGCAAGAGCCAAAATCCTAGGGGTGACAGATGAAGATCATCACTGGCAAAGCATCAAGGTCCCAGGCTGACAGGTACTGGATCCCTTTAGAATGACACCAGAAATAGCCAATTGTTGAAGTCAATCATTTTTTGTTTGTATTGTGGCATCATCCTAGGTGAAGGTAAAATGCTGATTAACGCTAAGGACACACCTGCCTGAGATACATAATCTGAGAGCTCAGTTATGTCTGTCTTCATATTGTCCAGTGAGGTACGTCTCAAGTTGTTCACACCAACATGGACTATGACAGGGTCATAACAGTAGCTGTTGTTGAGAGACTTGACTGCTTGTGTGATGTGGTGGATCCTGGCACCTGACATGCAACAAACTGTGACCTTTTTCTTATCCAGCCTGGTGAGTGGGACATCTGTAAAACTCACAATGGAGTTGCCTATGACTATGATGTTAGGCTTTGTTTTACGCCTTAGGAGCTTGGCTGGTGAGACACTTTTGTGTGTGATATTGTGTGTACTATGTTCTGTAGCTGATGTAACATGTGAAGCGTGCTTGTTTTTGGGAAGTCTCTGATGTTAAGGTAAGCTTCTGGCAAGGACCTCCACATATGCAAGTTTCTGTGATGTTGGTTCAGCTGGTCATGGTGATAAGGTTTGTGTGGTGACAACGCACATAGTGTCAGTTGTACAGGTCAGTGAGCAAGAGAGTCTGGATTCTAAGTTCTTAATACAGATGCATCTCTCATATATTGAATTTGTGTGAGCTAGAAGAAGTGGGTTGTCAGTGTACATAAGGATATTGCTACACTGTTTTAAGATGCCCATGTCAACCAGGCTGGCTGGAAAAACTGAGAAATTGTCCATCCATGATGCTATTTATGTTACAGTGATCAGAGGTGGGGAGTAAATTAATATGGGAAAATGGGTTGAATCGGGGAGGTTGGAAGGACAGGTTAGAAGGATGGACTGGAGAAGGGATCAAATAGAGTAGGTCAAGTGGGTGAGACTTTGGTAGATAGTTTGGAAGTTAAGTTGATTGTTCCTCTTGACCATGAGGCACAATCATGTGAAACTGCCAATGGAGACAAGTAGTTCTCTAAGGGAAAGTTTGCTGAGAAGTAGGATTGTGTGTATAATCGCCAACGGTGCCCACCTCTACACGGCAGTGCACAATGCTGCTCATCTCACAAACCCATGCAAATGCAGTGCTTAAGTAGCAAACAAGAGCAAACTAATTTAACCCAACTAGCCAGTAAAAAAAGCTCCAAACTGAGCCCTGTTCCAGTAACCTTCAATTGGCTGAGTCCCAAATATAGGTTCTGCCATGAGGTGCAAGGGGAACTCCTTCAAAAAGAAGATGGCCTGGTTAGTGCTCAGTTTTACAAACAGAACTAGATTCAGCAGGTCTGAATCTAGCCTAAACTATAACCAATAAAGTGCACAAGCAGCAAAAACAGGTTAAATAAACAGTGATATTTATAAACAGTAGCAAAGTGCAAAACCAATGAATAAGTGAACTTAACTTTTTCAGTTTTCAATAGATACTTTTGATTTGTTTCGTTCAGTAATGCAGAGCAGAAGATGGCCACCAAACTTACATCTTTCCTGAATGTCTGACTGAAGTACAATAAGTTTACACTGACTAGCACTTGAAAGTTTGCATGCATTTTCCATACACTTTTCAATACCATTCCTAGTATATTACAGTAGGTAATTACAGGGGTACTTTTTTACTAAGGTAGTAAAAATTAAGTGCTGCAACCAAAATCTCATCCCACTGATGACCCTATATTTTGACAAGTTACAGTAGCTATTTTTTATGTATATATGAATGTAACACATAATCTGTGTTTATATCCATGTGGTTTGAAAACAGCCTCTACATGTGTTACTGACAGACTTGCATTTAAAGGCATTCTTGAGTATCTATCAATTTTGTATGTGCTACATATCTGACAATGCAGGTCTTTTAGTGAAACTATGCATGTATGCACATAACTGTTTTAGAATTGTACCTCAAGGCTACTACCGTAATTGCAAACTCATATGTTACTTGCCAAATAGCAACCTGGCTAATGGGCATAGCCAGCTCTATTATTTGGGGGGCATGCTCTCTTCGAAAAGATTATTTACCTGTGGTACTCCCCAGTGATCAATTCCAGGACCACTTGTCTTTGGTATTTACTTCTACAATGTTAAGGTTGACATCAATAATTTGTAGCTGACCAAGTCACTACCTGACAGTCTGACTTCCAGATTTTATAAGAGGGACTAGCATGTAGCAATGGTGCCTGAAGCACAGTCTATAACTACATGCCAGGAAATTTAGCACTAGCATTACGTCTTTAGCCAAAACTGACCCAGTCATTAGGGACCTGAGCACTTTCACTGACAATTAGTTATCCTTTGATCATTATGTATACACTTTTGTTAGGAAAGCCTTTAACCTAACCACAAGGGGTGATTAATAGAGTATAATATCCCCTATGGTATGTATTTGTCTAAGCACATGACCTTGAGAGACTGCATTGTTTTCTCATTATAATAACCAAGTGCATATCTTTCTTGAGTTACCCAGACATCCTTAAAGCACTATGTCTTTTTTCTGTTTTCCTATAGACTATGGAGAGATAATCTCTGTCCAACCTGCATAGTCTCAAAGGATTCAGTCCACTGCCCTGTCACCTGCCTCACATCCGCAGAACTTGTAACATTCAAAACACCTGTTCAAGAGAGATAATCTTTTACCATAAAATAAATAAGACCTGCTGGCAAGATAGCTATATATCCCAGAGAATCACCTGTTTAAAAAACAGACTTCCACTGGATATAAAGCAAAGTAGCTCCCTGACCTTCTTTAAGCATTACCTGGATACATGGATGGGCAATCAAAATGCAGCCCAGGTCTGGTCCCTGAAGCCATCATTGAAATGGGCCTAAAACTAGGTATAAATTAGTCATGCTAATGGATACTTACAATATGGGATATTGTGACTAGGCTACTAATATTCCTCTGGATCAGTACCCTACCGGTAACCAATGAATCTATGAACCTAAATGTGCACACTTCTTTCATTTTGGCATCATCACATGTTAGCCAACCAGTATCCTTGACCAGATCCATGAATGGTATTCACAATCCTATTAACCACTTCTGTACATCTGCTACTTGATATCTTCACATAACACAGTGCTGTGTAGTTCAGAGAAGTGACAAAACCTAAAAACATATATAGATGCAATACTATCATCCTGGAAGACTTGACATGACATAAATGAGCAAAAACATTTACACAAGGCCTGGCAGTACACTTCTGGATGACCCAAACATATAAGCACACCCCAGCCCCTGAAAGACAAATAGTCTTGCTCTCTCTCGGCTTTTCCAGGTTAGGGGTCGCCACAGTGTATCACCTTGTCCGCTCATGATTGGCAGTGGAGTTATACGGTATTGAGTTGCCAGCCCGGCACCCAATCTTCCACAGAAGGCACACACATGCATGTACTCACACCTAGGGCCAATTTTAGCATGTCCAATCCACTTGCAGCATGTTTTGGGGGATCTGGGAGGAAACCAGAGCACTACTCACACAAAA
>NC_056744.1:716661001-716671001 GCF_019279795.1 Protopterus annectens
TTTGCGTGCTTCAGAAAATGCACGCTAACATAAATCCTGTTATTCTAGCAACTTTCTAAGTTTATAAGAGCAATATTTATTTATTGATTTATTCATTTATTTTACATTTGTTGACCGGGTTTGTCAGATTGAGCTAAGTAGCCCTTTTTCAGCGGAGGCACGGGGAGAAACGCTCCACATGTTCTACAGATTATCATTTTCAAAAAAAAAATAAACAGTCAACAACTGGTTTACACAAAATATTCAAAGCAACATATACATGAAAAACAATGATTTACTCCAGTAAACTAATCATTATGTCTGTCAGACTTAGAATCCTACATCATTCAAAAGGACTAACAATATTTTTGTCACCAGATGTAAAATCTTACATTACCTATTAAAATTTAACATAGCTAAAAACTGGATGGACAGATACAAATTAACTTGGTCAGAATACAAGAACATGGTAAAAAAGCATATATTGGCTAAGAAACTTTACACAAAAAAGTCAAAAGAACCAAATATATCAGAACTATTGCAATGCTTTAATTGATATTCTATCATAAATGGCAAAACACATGTAAATACATATGGATAGTAAACACACATTTTAGTTAAAACTAGTAATTCCATTAAATAAGGTGACATTTTATATAGATATGTATATATGGCATAGTAGTGTAGATTTTTTGTATTTTATTTAGGTTAGAGTTATGCTTCAAGTTATACTCTCATTTGTTACCATAATGTACAAGTGAATTGTTGTCTTAGAACAATATCCTGACTAAGCCATAACATAAGCACAACTTCATGGTAATTCATTATTGTAAGCTTAGCAAATCTGATTTTATTTAGTACAGTGTGTTTACACCTAGTTCAATAACTTGCCCATGTCAACCAATGTGTAACATCAACAGTTTGCTATGTTGTGTTCTGTTTGTCCTTTTCTTTTTGCATTTATGAGTGAAAAATATTCAATAAAAATATATTTGAGAAGAATGTATGTAATGTGCTTAGGAGAGAGAGGTTAATGTGAGTCAAGGTCTAGAAAGTTAAAGAAAGTTATATAAGTTGGGAGCAGACAGAGGTGTGCAGTTAGGGTTGATAAGCTGTTTAAGGGGGGGGGGGGAGTAGGTACATAGGCAGGTCCTTTGGCTTAACATGTATTCTTTAGCTAGCTTGAATTGACCAAGTTGCTTGAGTAACCTGATCTCTAGTGGGATCTCTAGTGGGAGTTTGTTGGAAGGATTATAGCTATAGAGAAGATATCCTTTCTTAGTTTTAGGTTTGTGGATTTGTAGCAGATCTAAGAGCTCTGAAGGGATCTAGCAGGTGAATAGTGGGAGATGGCAGATGATAGGGTAGGACAGTAAGAAGGCTGATAAAGGCTGATAAAGGATAGAGTGGATGATCTAGAGTCGAGGGAGAAGAAGCTGGTGAGGTAGTTCAAGACAGTTAAGGTGTTTGAGTGAGAGACAGTGGTGTGACTTGTAAGTTTGATGGGCTGCAAATTTGACTATCTTATTGTAGGTAGATTCAAGTTTGGCAAAGGTATGGAGGTGAGGCAAGAAAGAATTTGAGAGCCATATAATAGACTGGGTAGGAGGTAGGCATAAGAGAGAGTTACTTTAGCTTCATTGGTGAGAAACTTTTTGTTGTGGTAGAGGAGCCCTAGTTTCTGATGAGGTTTCTTGATACAGTTGTTAATGTGTATATCGAATTTAAGTTGGTCGTCAATGATGACACCAAGGAGTTTAGTGCTAGTTTCCACCTCAATGTGTGTGTTATTGAGGGACACGTTTGTGAAAGCGGATTTAATGTGATTATAGATTTTAGGAAGAAAAAGCAGTAGCTTAGTTTTTTTGGGATTAAGGATGATTAAGGATTGGCTAGTTATCAGAGAGCAAGTTTTCTACTGAGTTAAAGGAAGTCTGTGTTGTAGAGATGAGTTCAGAGGGAGAGTCAGCAATAGTGATGACAGTAGAGTCATCAGCGTATTGTACCAGTGATGACTCAGGACAGGAAGACTAAAGAAGATTAGTGAAGATGTTGAAAAGTAGTTGACCAAGGATGGAAACCTGAGGGGCATCCATTTTAACTGGGAGAGGAGGGGAGAGTGCAGATTGCAACTTCACTGCTTGAGATCTGTCAGTGAGGTAGCTGGAAAACTATGCAACGGTAGCAGGAGAGAAGTTAAGATTGGTTAGTTTGTGCAGAAGAAGAGGGTGGGTGATGGTGTTGAAAACTTTAGAGAGGTCTAAGAATAGGCAGGAGACAAGTTTGTTGTTATTTCTGGCAAGGGATATAGTATTATAGAATGATAGTAGGGCAGTAGTAGTACTATGCTTTGGTCTAAAGCCATGTTGAGTAGGTGTGAGCAGATTTTCAGAGTAGGTAGTGCATAACTTCTTTATGTATGCATTTTTCAAGAACTTTAGAGGGAGGAGAGAGGATGACAATTGTTCATAAATTTGTGATGTCTGAAGAGTTACCTCCTTTATGTATTGGTAGAGTGAAGAATTGTTTCCATATGGAAGGGACTCTGAAATGAAGTGGTTGATTAAGATAGATACAGGGAGAGCAAGAGAGTCAACAGCTAACTGAAGGAAAAGGGGAGGAATGTTGTCAGTAGAAGCTGAGGAAGGTTTGAGCTTAGAGAGTAGGGATTTGATGTCGCTAGTGGGTACAGGTTTGAGGGAAAAAGAATTTGATGAGAGTATAGTGGGATTTGATAGAGAGTGGTTTGAAATATTATTAAAGGTAGATGAGTTGGCACTGGGGTTAAATAGTCTGGATACAGAGTCAATGAAATATGTGTTGAAGATGGAGGCAGTATCTTTGGGTGTCTTATCAAGACAAGGATTAGGGATTGGGGGTTCAGGGACCACCAGGATGTAGTATGTGGTTTAATGAGTTCCAACATTTTTTGGGGTTAGATTTCAAGGCTGAGGGTGGATTACAGTAGAAGTCTCTTTTATCTTTATTAATACACTTTTTGGTCTGATTTCTAAGTTCTTTGTATTTTAGCAAGTCTGCAGGGATCTTTGTTTTGGTCCATGTTTTCTATGCTCTGTCTCTATTTTTCACTAGGATGCAGTTGGAATTTGATAGCCATGGAGATATATTAGATTTAATACGGACTGTGCAAAGTGGGGCAAGTGAGTCAAGAATACTGAGAAAGGTGGAGCTGAAAGACAGGACAGCATTGTCAAGGGGAAGTTGGGTAAGGAAATTCCAGTTAACATTAGAGAGAAGAGATTTAAAGGTGTCTAGGTGGAAGTTAGTAAGCTTGCGGCATGTGATAAATCTATGCTGTTTAGTAAAGTGAGGGATATATCTAAGTACTTTTATTGGGGAGTGGTCACTTAGTGTGTTGGAAAGGGTTTCAGGATTGTGATATTTAAAGGGATAAGAGACTAGAATCCAGTTGATAAGGGTGCTGTGTGTATGAGAGTTGTTGGTATGGGTGGCATCAGTGATAAGTTTAGTAAAGTCATACAAGTTAATGTGTAAGGAAGAATTTGGGGTACAGAGATTTAACCAATTAATATTGACATCACCAAGAATAATGGTTTCATTAGGAATATATTGAGAGAAATATGAGAGTATGTCTTCCAGCAGGGGTAAGTTATCCCCTGGGGGAATATAGATTGTTACTATTGTGATGGTGATATGGGTGCTAAGTACAAAGTTGGCTGTCAGTATTTCAGCAGGGGAAAAGGATGATAGTTTTATTAGGAGCTGTCAGAGTAAGTCTGTCCCTATTTTTAAGTCTTAGTCCCCCCCCCACATTATTTTAGGCTTTGTCCAGATTTCTTGCATTATGAGGTTGAGAGGTATGACCCAAATTTGTCTAAGCATAGGCCTCAGCTTTAGTACGCATTCTCATTAAATAACAGAGAAGAACATTTACAAGTGTGTGGAAAAACAGCC
This sequence comes from Protopterus annectens, assembly GCF_019279795.1. Taxonomy (NCBI): domain Eukaryota; kingdom Metazoa; phylum Chordata; order Ceratodontiformes; family Protopteridae; genus Protopterus; species Protopterus annectens. Next base: position 716,664,917 of record NC_056744.1, read on the forward strand.
AGCATGGGGGATGGGGGTTGATTCACAGCTGGGTTTCTGTGAAGATACTGAATACCATTAGTAACCCTCCTCCATCTTGTTATTTAAGCCTTGCTACTAAATATTTCATTTATTTATGTGTCTGCGTATGTATGTGTGTATGAATCTATATATTTATTTAATTGAATGAAACCAAAAAGTAATCAATTTTCATTCATAAACCATAAAGGCCCAATACAAATGCACACAAGCACCTCTCAGCTCTCCTGAATTTTGTGAAACACATCTAATAGTTCATAGGTAGGTACTAGACTATTGGACCAAGAGCCTAAGTAAAATTAGCCAACAAGGTTCCCTAGCTTACGCCACCCAAGAAAGTTATTTTCCTGTGCCCTTGTCGAGCAGAGCCACAGAGGTTATCCGCAGGGTGTATTTCCTATTTCCCATTCACTCATCAAGATTTTTCTTGAAGAGTGCTAATAAGGAACTTTGCTTGACATAGATGGGTAGCTTGTTCCAGAGTATGGGAAGTCTCTGGGACAGGAATCTATCCCTCCAGCATGTCCTGTTTATTGTGGTGACAAGGTTTAGGTCCCTAGAGCATGTAGCTCGGAGGGACTGGGATTTCTTCAGGTGCAGCATGTCCAACAGCTCTGGATTTGACATAGCTTTATATGTTAGGCAGAGATCACCTCGGAGCAGGCGATATGCTACAGAGTAAAGCTGGAGTTTTTTGAGATGGTCAGTGTAGGGCACCTGTTTGGGCGGCCATGGTGGTGCAGCGGTTAGCATTGCCGCCTCACAGCAAGGGGTTCTCCGGTTCGATTCTCGGCTGGGGTGCCTTCTGAGCGGAGTCTGCATGTCCTCCCTGTGGTCGCGTGGGTTTCCTCCGGGTGCTCCGGTTTCCTCCCACATCCCAAAGACATGCTGTAGGTGGACTGGACACTCTAAATTGGCCCTAGGTGTGAGTGTGTGCATATGTGTGCCTTCTGTGGAAGGTTGGACTGGCAACTCGACACCGTAAAACTCCACTGCCAATCATGAGCGGACAGGTGATCCGCTGTGGCGACCACTAACCGGGAAAAAGCTGAAAGAAGAAGAAGAAGTGTAGGGCATCTGTTTGAGGCCAGTAATCCTCTTTGTGAGGTACTTCTGTGGCCTTTCCAGCTGCTGCAGATGTCTTGTGAAGTATATTCCAAAAGGGGCGTTGTACTCTATAATGGGTCAAATGAGTGTCAAGTATAGGGCAACAATGACCTCTTTTTTCCTGGATGAGAACCCTTTTGTGATGAGGTGTGCCATGTAGAAGGATTTCCTGACTACTGCGGCAATGTGATTATCAAAGGAGAGACTACTGTCCACCTGGGTCCCAAGGTCTCTTATCACACATTTGGCATTAAGTAGACTGCTGCCTATGTGGTAGTTCATGGGTACAGAGTTTTTACCAAAGGGGATGACAATGCACTTTTTGGCATTGTGCTTGAGGCCATGGCTCTGACACCAGGCATCTGTCTCAGTGAGGCCCTTCTGTAGGATGTCCATATCATTTGTGGACTCGACTATGGCTCCTAGTTTGCAGTCATCTATGAACATCATTATCCAAAGGCCTTCTGTGTTAGCCTGTACCTCAGAGAAATAGATACCAAACAGGAGAGGTCCCAGGACTGAACCCTGTGGTAATCCACTTATCACTGGTTTGAAGTCAGATTTGGAGTCTGCAACTTTACAGTGTGGGTTCTGTCAGTGAACCAGTTGGCAACCCATCTTGTGACATAGGGATTTATACCTAGTTTAGTAAGTTTAGCTATAATTCCAGAATGGGGGATGGTGTTGAAAGCCTTGGCGAGGCTGTGTGAACCACCTTGCCCTAATCTATGGCTTTGGTGACTACCTCAAGGAAGTTGATCAGGTGCAGGGGGTATGATCTGCCTTTCACAAACTCGAACTGGGTGGGGTCCAGAGTTTGGAGGTTACCAATGTCCTTGTTTATGAGTTCCATGATGATACGTTCCATGGCCTTACAGATCAGGCTAATAGGGCAATAGTTCCCAAGACCAGTGGTCGCTCCCCCTTTGTGGAGTGGGATAACTATTGCTGTGCACCATTCAGTGGGCACAAAGCCTGACGTGAGGCTATGATTGAACATGGTGGTTAGGTGGGGAGCCAGCTTGTTCTGAAGTTTGTGTAAAACGCAGCCTGGAATGTTGTCCGGTCCCATGGATGCTGTGTTTTTGACTTTAGAGACCACAGGTTTTACCTGCGTAGTTGTGATTACAGGGACTCTGCATTCTTCCTGTATAGATATGGGCCATTTAGGGGGTGAGAGGGGGGTAAAGTTAGCACTGAACCTATCTGCCAGGATGTTGGCAATATCAGTTGGTTCTGTAATTTTCGTGCCTTTGTGCTGTAACTCAGAGCAGATCTGGGTGCTGCCATTAAGATTCTTGACATAGCTATAGAATGCTTTGTGGTTGTCCCTATATTCAGTGGCGATTTTGTTTTCGTAGCTAGCTTTGTTGCATCCCTCTTAAATCCCTCTTAAATTTGGAAATTATTTTGAGTCAATATCACCAGTAAGAGTACCTAATATGGAAGCTTTTCCCTAATTATTTTTCTTTGTCCATAATTCCGAGGTAAAAGTTGAAAGACATGACACATAGGTATACACACAGATTGTGCTAACACATATGCAGCTATTTACTACATTAGAGGAATATGCCACTTTTTCCCTTTTTTCAGACTCCAGCTTCTTACAGAATAGAAAAATCATGTTCATTACAATCTTTTGCAAAAACTGCTTACAATTAAAAAATGAGTACACTCAACAAAATAAATATTAATATCTCCAACTGTCTATTCAAGAAAACAGGTCTGTTACCAGCTTGCTGGATATAGGGGCATCCTGAGGCAGTGTAGAAATTGCCTCATGTTTACTGACAACCAGCAAATTCTCAAACAAACTGATATGGTATGTGAGAGATGTATGTACACAATGTCACTGGAGGCAAAGCCCTCACATAAAAGCACTTCTAATGTCAATACTGTTGTCAGTAGTACACATGCTGCACCCATCACACACAATTCAAAGCAGAGACATAGACTCACATATGCTGAGGCACTTAAATATAACTACCAAATCCCAAAGACCTCCTAGATGAAGTACGCATAACAAACTCCTTCAGCAACCCTAAACACACTCGTTAAAACACCCACATCAACACATACAGCTGCATATCATGGAGTTGTAAGCCCATAAGGCAAGCCACCACGGAATCCATCATTCTAGTAATTGGAGACTCCATTGTGAGACACACTGATGTCCATCTCACCAGTCTGAGTAAGGAGAAAGTCATGGTCAATGACTTATCAGCCAGGATCCATCACATTACGCATGCACTCAGATCATTGGACCACAATATGACTCAATATGAATATAACAATATAACAATATGAATATAATAGTATGACTCAGTCACAGTCCATGTGGGTGTAAATGACCTGAGATGTACATCCCTAGACTATATGAAGAGAGACGTCATGGAGCTCTCAGAATATGTGTCCCAAGCTGGTATGAGCCTAGCACTAAACAGCATTTTACCTTCTCCAAGGATGATGCCACAATATGAACAAAAGATGACAGGCTTTAATGATTGGCTTAGTTTCTGGTGTCATTCTAAGGGAATGCAATACTTGTCAGCATGGAAAGAGCTACTACACAGACAGGGATGAGTAGGTGTCTGGATTTACACCAACAATAAATATACCTCAAGGCTGGTCAAACAGAACAATTTACTTGTGCTTCTCCACATTCACGTCATCATAGGCAAAATCCAATACCACTTCCTTGCAAGCTAAGGGTCACCCTATGTGACCCAGGAAACACATATCATGTACTTAAACTTAATGGAAACACTCATCATCCAACCCAATACCATATATAAGGGCAACTTTAATTACCTCACTATTAACTGAGAATCATATATGACACCAAACCTACAGGCACAGAGTTTCCTGGATTTTATAAACACAAACTCCCTGGACCAGATTGTCAATACACCAACAATGGGTGCAAAAATACTGGATCTGGTCCTCACCAAAATGGGAAACTGATGCACACCTCCTTGTGTAATGTCTTCTTCTGGTAAGGTTAGATCACAAAATGGTCTCCTTTGAAGTAAAAATAAAACCTGGAATCCCAGCTAGCACTGGAATATTCAGGAACTACTCTAAGGCTAACTTCACACTATTACATGTAACACTGCTGTCTATTCAGAACTGTTCACAGAAAGCTTACACAAGCATGTTAATAGCTGCATAGAGGCAGCTGTACCCACTAGGAAGAAGTACAAAACTAACTCAAAAAACAAGCCACCATGGTGGAATCACAACATCAATAGGCTCTATAACAGAAGGAAGAAAATCGTGGCAAAAATTAAGAGTTGCAGCACCCAGCAGGATAAAAGCATTATCATCAAACTAAACAAACAACTCAGAGGACAAATAAAGTCTACCAAAGACAAATTTGAGATAAATTTTGCCTCCTAGGCCAAGGATAACCATAAAGCATTCTTTAACTATATCAGCAACCTCAAAGGCAATGCACAATTGTGCGCAGGGCTCATTGTAAATGAAGCCACCTATATTGAGCCAGAAGATGGAGCAAAACTACTAGCTGACAAATTCACCTCCAACTGTACCCCTCTCTCCCCATCAACTTTCCCTCAGGAAATATCATCAAATATAACTCCCTCTGCTATCACTAAGGAAAAGGTCCTTAATTCTCTCTCAAAGGCCAAAAACAATGCATAAATGGGCCAGCCAATGTCCCAGGATGCCTTCTAAATAGCATGAATCATGATCTATTGGGTCCTCTGGAATTACTATTTCACTGTAGCCTACAAAAAGGCTTTGTGCATCGTGAATGGAGAACAGCAACAGCCATTGCTCTGCACAAAGGTGGGCCATCTACAGATCCTGGGAAATACAGACCCATAAGTCTCACTAGTCTCATATGCAAAGCCATGGAAATGATCAGCAATGACATAGGAAACCTTCAAACACTAGACCCAATCCAGTCTGGTTTCATCAAGGGAAGGTCATGCCTACTCAACCTGGTGGACTTCTTTGAGAAGGTCAGCAAAGCAATGGATGAGGTCAAGATGGTTCACACCATGTACCTTGACCTCACCAAGGCATTTAAAACAATCCCCCCACTCATGCATTGTTGACAAACTTAACAAGTTAGGTACAAACCCTTACATCACCATTTGGATAGCCAGCTGGCTCACAGACAGGACCCAAGAAGTTAGAATTGGGGGTCCACCTCTACAAAGAGGCCACTCACAAGTGGAGTCCCTCAGGGAATGGTCCTGAGACCACTCCTTTTGAGCATTGACTTCTCTGAAGTCAAGGCCAGTGTCAGTTGCCTATGGCTGACTAAATTTGCAGATGATTGCAAATTAGGAGCTTTCACCGAATAGCCCACTGACACAAATGGGCTCCAGGAAGGGCTGACACAGACAAACAACTGGTGCCAGAGCCATGGACTAAAACTAAATGCTAAGGAATGCATAATAGCATCCTTCGGGAGGTCATTCACCCATACTAATTATCATATTGACAACATACCCCTAATGGCTGACCCAATACTCAGAGACTTGGGGACACATACAGACAGTAATCTAGCCTTTGACCATCACATGTCTGCAGTAGTGAAGAAATCATTCTATGTTGTGCAACTTGTAAACCAAAGTATGGCATCTAGGCCCGAGGAAGTCATTGTTCTACGGCACTCGGCATTAATCAGACCTATCATTGAGTAAACTGCCTCTTTTGGCATGTATCTACCCAGGCAGATCCAATAATTGGAACATCCACACAGGTTACTCACTAAAAGAATACAGGGTGTAAGTAACATGCACTATGTTAGACAGCCTCAGGACCCTATCCCTGTATTCTGTCTCCTACAGGCTGTTGAAGAGAGATCTATGCCTGGCACACACGACATTTTCAGACCCCAATCTGATGAACCTCCTGCATATCCACAAAACAAACAGAACCAGTAATACCTATTGTAACGACTTAAACCTTGCCTGTGACATAAACA
>NC_056744.1:716676001-716728501 GCF_019279795.1 Protopterus annectens
ATTAAACAGCTGCCTTATGTGCGGGGTTAATTCCTCATTTAGCTCGTGTAGCACACAGCCGGGGACACCATCCGGTCCCATTGATGCTGTGTTTGTAGCTTTAGAGAGAGCAGCTTTCACCTGCGCATTTGAGATGTCCGGGAGGCTACACTCGGCTGGGATAGTTATCTCTCCTTTAGGGGAGGAGAGGGGGGTGAAGTTTGCACTGAACCTGTCTGCCAGTATGTTGGCAATGTCTGTGGGTTCAGTGATTTTTGTATCATTTTGGACTAATTCTGAGCATATCTGGGAGTTTCCACCCAGGTTCCTAACATAGCTGAAAAAGGCCTTATGATTGTCCTTTGAATCCATGGCAATTTATATATATATATATATATATATATATATATATATATATATATATATATACACATATTTACATACACACACACACACACACACACACACTCACAGGAATGGAGATGTGATAGGCGTCTGAGTGGAGAGAAGATAAAATCAGCACGCAAAGGAGAGTAGTACTGCTGGAACTGAATTTACCCTCAAGTCTTGGTGAGCACCTTCACAAGAGGACATTGTTTCTTTTACAAAAGCTCACCAAGGTGATATTGATATATAGACTGTATTGTATATGGCAAATATTATGAACAGAACAGAAGAAAGTTAAAAAATAAAAAAAAAGACAGCTGGGTGCCCAAGTCTCAGGATAAAAAAGTGCCCAATCCTTTTAGGTGAAATGGTGGAAGGACTGGAAAAAAATGACACTGTTGAATCCCCAAGACACAGAAATATTTCTACAATGGGGTTAGGCCAGGTCCAGGGGGAGGACGGCCTCCCTGTTGAGAAGGCAGTAGTACTACACAAAAATCACAAAAACTGAAAGGCCAAAAAGAGCCATAAAGATGACAGAGTGGACTACTGAGGATAAGAAAGAAATTATGTATTGCTGCTATTATGAAAGAAGCCCAGAATTTCCAGACAGATCGTAAACAAAAAGATTAAGATAGAAATTAGAGGAAAGAAAAATACTTGCACAATAAAAACTGTCAAAGGCTTCAAATGCAAATTTGTGTTCATTAATGCAACAGGTTCATGAAAATCATTATATAAACCAAGAAACCTTGGGCCATTTGGAAAAAGTGGAAGTGACTGAGAAACTGTGAAAATATAAAGAACAAAATCTAGAGATTATTGAAAGGTATAAAAAAGAAACATGAACATGGGAAAGAAAGAAAGAGAAATCTAATAAGGTGCAAAATTTTTGCAAAGGAGAAAGCCAAATTAATCAGTACAAAAGAAGTAGCCCCAAAATATTCAAAGAGAAATATAGGCAAAGGCACCCAGATATGGAAAATTTCACAATACAAATAATACGATCACAAAGGGGGAATGTAGAAAAAAGATTAGCAAAGCAAAAGTTAAAAAAAAAATAGAAGCAGAAGTTATGGGATACCTACAAAGTGAAGGATTTAGTCTATAAAGTCTAACACAGGTTTTATCACAGCATAATGGAACAATGAGTCCCCCAAGTAGGGAGAAACAGGAGGAGCAGGAGGCATATAAAGAAGAAATATGGACATGGGAAAGATAACAAGACTTAATACAGTGCAATATTTATGCAAAGGAGAAAGCAAAACTAATCAATACAAAAAGAGCAGGACCAAAGATATTTGAAGAGAAATACAGGCAAAGGCATCTCGATATGGAAAATTTTACAATGCAAAAAATAAGAAAACAAAGGGGGAAAGTAGAAAGGAGGCTTAGTAATGGAGAAGTTAAAGAAATAGAAACTGAGGTTATAGATTACCTGCGAAGTGAAGGATTGAGTGTAGAAAATCTAACTCTGATAACATCACAGCAGCATAGAATAATGAATCCCCAAATTAAGGAGAATCCATTGGAGCAGGAAATATCTGATCAGTTGCTGTATGAAGATACTTTGGAGCCTTCAGTAGGAAACCCGTATAAAACTTCAGCTGGAGTTGCCAGCAAGGGAAGGAACAAAAAACTGTGGCAACTCCCACATGGTCAGTGGTAGGTCAGTGAGCTCCCATATGAAAAAGCAATGGATGACACTGGATGAAACTCAAGAGAATATGACATAAGGAAGATGCTCTGGAACTTTCTGTAGAATGCTCACATGGAATGGAGAATAACGAATGTGCACTCAAGTTAGAAGAAAATGATCTCAGAGAAGAGCTGCTTGGTTTAATAGAGATGGATAGACATATTAAGATTAATGAAAGAGATAGACTACAGAAAAATGTGACAAAACAAATGAACACAGTAACCTGGACTGTTCATAGAAATTCATGTGATATAACAGAAGTAAATAGGATCTATTAATGGGCAGCTAAATTAATAACAGATAAAGTCTTACCACAAAAACACAAGGCAATAAGGGAAATGAAAGGGAGAAATCAAATGTCATCATGGAAATATCAAAAAGAGAAAACTATAAAGCAATCAAGACAAGAAACGTCACTGTTAGAAGAGCACAGAAGAGGGAACAGATCAACAATAATACTCAGAAAGACTGACATGATAAAAGTGACACACAGTATCAGAATAGATCAGGATCTATTGTACACTATTGCAAATAATAAACTAAAGATATCAGCACAGGCAGAAAAACTTAGACGATATTCAGATAAATATAAAGTAAAAGTAGAAAATAAGCAATTTATTGCTGACCACAAAAAACTTTTATACAGAATTGGGAAACAAGGCAAAAGAAAATTTAACCCCCCCCTCCAAAAGATGAAGAAGCAGACACATTTTAGAGAAATATCTATGAAAATCCTGTGGAACATAAAGATGTTGAATGGATAAAAGTAGTAAAAGAAAGAATAACTTCAAATGTACAGGATATGAAATGGGATGAAGTAACAGCCAGAGAAATTGAAACAAAATTAAGAAAAAATTCTAACTGGAAAACCCCAAGACCAGATGCAGTACCTAAGTATTAACATCTTTACATGAAGATTCAGCCATGAGTAAGAACTATTTATATGCACACCATGAACAGATATCACCCTGGTTAACAACAGGAAAAACAATACTCTTCCTTAAGAGTGAATCTGCAAGCTATCCTAAAAACTACACATCAATAACTTGTCTTCCAATGATGTATAAATTATACACTGAACTGATGCTGATAGAGTGTATAGTAATTTAGAAGAAAACTCAATCATGGCAATAGAACAAAAGGATAACAAAAGAAAGTCATATGGAACAAAGGATAATTTGTTGTTAAAGTCATAATGGAGAACTGTAAAGAGGGGAAGAATATAAGTATGGTATGGATAGACCACAAAAAAAAAAAAAAACATTTGACAGTATCCCGCATTCATGGATAAAAGAGTGGTTACAAATGTATAAGATCTACCCTACACCGATCAATTACATTACAGCGACCATGACACAGTGGCAAATCACTTTGCAGTTAAGGCATGATAAAGGACAAATTACTATTCCAGAGATAAAATTTCAAAGGGGGATATTCCGGGGTGACTTTTTGTCACCACTGCTCTTTAGTATTGCCCTTAACCCATTAAGATGTCTACTTAACAGATTAGGTCATGACTACAACCTGACTCACAGGAAACAACAAAGTGTAAAGACTTCTCATCTTCTTTATGAGGGATGCTTTAAAACTATATAGTTCTTTAGATGAGGAACTGAAAGCACAACTACAAGTGGTCAAAATTTTCTCAGAAAATGTAAAACTGTCATTTGGTCTTGATAAATGTGCCACAGCAACCTTTAAAGCAGGAAAACTACAGCATCAAGAAAATATCAGTTTGGGCCAAGAATGTGATATAAAAGAACTTGAGCAAGAGGGAATGTATAAATATTTGGGAATTGATGAAGGATCGAAAATAAAACATAAACAAATGCAAATAAATCTTACTAATGAACATTTTAGAAGACTAAAATGAATATTGAAAACAGCTCTGACATCTAGGAACAAAGTCTGGACTATAAACCAATTTGCTCTTTCTGTCTTAACTTACAGTTTTGGAGTGATTTACTGGTCCCAAAAGGTAATGGATCAGTTGGACAGGAAAACAAAAAAAAATGTTTCATGATCATGAAAGGATTTGTAAAAATCAATGTATACCAAGATTATCTATTCCCCATTCTGAAGGAGGTATTGGCTTCCTCGAAATTGACTACATGTATAGATCCACAATCGTAGGACTACATACATATCTGTTGACCTCACGTGATCCAAACAAAGTGAAAGTTTTAAAACATGAGTATAATAAATCTAAGATGATGGTCCTGCTTGGTTTAGCAGAAGCATATTGGTGTCAAGCAGGGATGGAAATCAAACCAGAAGTATTTAAAAATCAAGCAGCAAATGAATGTGCCAAAAAAGAAAAGAAAGAATATAAGGTGAAGGATCAGAGGAGAAGGCAAGAAATACAGAAAATGCATAAATATAGTTGCAAGTACAGAAAACTCTTGGAACAACTTCATGTCGATCAGTACTGAACCCAGGAATGGTTAAGGAGAGTTGAATTTAAACCAAAAGATGAATGGTTAATACTGACGGCCGAAGAAAGTGGGCTACTTACATATTGGTTCACAAAATCCATTGAACATGTGGGAGAAACAAACAAATACAGGTTCAGTAAAACAGAACTGGAAAGTGTCGCCCATCTTGTTTGGTGGGTGTGATATACTAACAGCAGAAGGACTATATAATGCAAGGCATAATAATGTGACAACACTGTTGGAGTGGGGATTGTGCAAAAATTATATTACTGATGTAGTTGAGAAGCATTCTAAACATGAGCCACAAAGCATTAAGGAAAATGATGAAGTTTATATCACCCATTACCAAAAGTTCAAAAAAATAGATGCGAGAAAGCCAGATATAGTAGTCCATGAAAAGAAGACAACAATAGCATTTATCATTGAAACTGCTACCCCCAGTGACTACAGTGTCTTTCATCATAGCTTTCAAACTCTTAGCACAAAAAATCTGGACAAAGCCAAAAATAATAGGGGGACACCACCCCTAAAAGGGACAACATTTAAATATTGCTGTTAGTAGTGAAGTGTAAAACTCAAATGGCTGTCATTATTTAGTGACTCTATCCTCACTGATTTGCCACAAAAATCCAGAAAACAGCAAATTTTATGAGAAACAGACTAAAAATATGAGGCAAAAACCTGGACATTTTGTGACAATCTAAAAAAATTGAGAGGTATGTTTTTCATACAGAGAGACACAAAGTGAAAAAATACAACACTTTACAGACAGAAATGAAGGCAGTGTGGAGGAAGAACACCCAGACAATTCTAATGGAATTAGGAGCAATGGGTATTACAAAAAAGAATTTGCAAATATACTTAGACATGTTAACGATATATGTAACTCGATACGAATTGCAGGAGTGAATACTTGGCACATTGTGGGTGCTACAAAGAGCACTTCTGGCTAACAACAAAGATTGAGCAATATTAACTTCATGAACTTTAATCATACTTTGACTTAGGAATTGGGTCCATTCCTGTCATGGTATTAGAAACCCAAAAAGTATGAGAAATTAAACCAACAGAACACATACACACACACACACACACACACACACACACACACACACACACACACACACACACACACACACAAAAAAATATATATTATATATATTTATATACACACACATCACACACATGCATCTATAGACTATATATATGTATACATATATATATATATATATATATATATAAATATATATATATATATATATATATATATATATATATATATATATATATATATATATATAATGCACACACAAACATCTATATACAGAATCAGACATACATTTTATATATCTATATTTATATCTATAAATATATATCTACCCATCCATCCATACACTGTCACATGCAAAAACACAAACATATATACACACCCACATATATATATATCCCTATCAGATTATCAAAGTTTCAAAAACTTCAAAATTCATACAGCTGAGACCATATGATGGAAGTTTTGAAACTTCGAACATTTTGAACAGAGATCGCCGTACAGCTTGGAATACAAAATGTACTGTTTTCCTCACTGTAGTGTGATCTCGGAGATGGTATATTTAATTACCAGGGGGTGTGGGGGTTCAGGGGGGCTTACCCCCTGCAAAAACATAAAAAAAAATTCTTCTTTTTTTTTTTTGTATTTTATTTTATTTTATGTTTGAAATTTGAAAGCTTCGATCATATGGTCAATTGGCCATATGAATTCTGAAGTTTAGAAACTTCGATAATCTGACATGGATCCATATATACAGAGACACATATGTATTTACACAAACACACACATAGACACATTAGTATCTACATATATAGATAGATAGATTTATACATATGCACACAAACATACACACACACATATATATATATATATATATATATATATATATATATATATATATATATATATATATATATATATATATATATATATATATACATACACACATATCTATAGTGGATCGCTATTAATTATTCAAACATTTTAAAGTTCGAATGTCATATGCACAACACCATATGATCGAACTTTAAAAAGTTTGAAGGTGAAAAGCAATGGCTCCGTATGGCACAGAATGAGAAAATTTCACTTTTCTGCACTGAAGTGCGATCTCGGAGTTGGTATATTTAAGTAGGGGGGTGTGGGGGGTGCATGGCGGCTTGCCCCCTGCTCAGAGAGTTGAGGTAAGTTCTTTTTAAATTTTATTATTATATTTTCGATGTTTCAAACTTCGCTCATATGTTGTTGAACATATTAATTTCGAAGTTTTGAAACTTTGAATATATAATATAGACCCTCTATAGCTATAGTTGTGTGTGTGTGTGTGTGTGTGTGTGTGTGTGTGTGTGTGTGTGTGTGTAGATATATATATATATATATATATATATATATATATATATATATATATATATATATATATACATATACATACACATGGATCTATTTTAAATCCTCAAATTACCATAACATTGACTCGCATAACAGTGGAACAATATCACCAAAAACTTAAATGAACGAACTCCTGGAATGGCATACTTCACTTTTTGGAAACTAACCACTTGGCCACCAATAACTAAAACACAAACTGAATCAAATTAAACCCACTAAAGTGGTGGCTTCGCCCCCCCCCCATTTGGGGGGGGGCTGTGTTCCCCACACCACCCCTAACTAAATATACCAACTTCAAGATCACACTACAGTGGAGAAAAGGGCAAAGTTCGCCATGGTAGCCAAGTGGTTAGTTTCCCGGAGGTGAAATACGCCATTCTGGGAGTTCACTCATACACACACCACACACACACACACACACACACACACACACACACACACACACACACACACACATATATACCTATACACGGATCTACTTTAAATTCTCAAATTACCATAATGTTGACTCGCATAACAGTGGGACTATATATATATATATATATATATATATATATATATATATATATGTATATATATGGGTCAACTTCATTTCATGAAAAGATCATTTCACTGAAAGTCAAATCAGTGGGACCACTTCACTGAAAGCTCACTTCACTGAAAACTCATCTGACTGAAACTCATTTCGTTGAAAGTTATATATGGCCTTTTCCCCACTGTAGTGCGATTCTGGAGTTAGTATATATAGTGACGCAGGGTGTGGGGGGCACAGCCATATATAACTTTCAGCAAAATGAGTTTCAGTTAGATGAGTTTTCAGTGAAGTGATCCTAGTGATTTCATTTTCAGTGAAATTATCTTTCCATGAAATGAAGTAGACCCTATATATATATATATATATATATATATATATATATATATATATATATATATATATATATATATATATATGTGTGTGTGTGTATATATGGATCTACTTCTAAATTTCAAACTTTCAAAATGTTGACTTTCTTATGGTCAAGACCATAAGATCAAAGTTTTTAAAACTTCAAAATTTAAATAAAAAAAAAATATTTTTTTATGTTTTTGCTGATTGCCAAGCCCCTGTACCTCCCACAACCCATTCCAATTAAATATAATAACTATAAAAAAGTTGACGTTTTGAAAGTTTGAAATTTAGAAGATATATATATATATATATATATATATATGTGTGTGTGTGTGTGTGTGTGTGTGTGTGTGTGTGTGTGTGTGTGTGTGTGTGTATGTGTATGTATATCAATCTATATATGTATATATACACACACACACACACACAAACATATATATATATATATATATATATATATATATATATATATATATATATATATATATATATATATATATATATATATATATATACATATATACAGGGCTGTCTTACCCCCAGGAAAAGCAGTATACTGGACTATCTACCTACACAACCACTCACAGGATTAAAAATGCAAATGGCCGATAAACATATATTTACAGATTCTTCCAATAAAATCAGTGATTAAACATTAAAAAATGTTCTCTAAGGCAAAGATTAGTCAACATAAACACCTGAAAAATATAACATGAGCCTTAAAAAACACAGGATTTCAACAAAGTAATGATACTCCAACTAGTAAATTATACAGACATAGATGGCATAGTATGAAATTATTATAATGAAACATATAATATTACCAGATGAAAAAAACAGTATCGGCAATCCATCTACATACTGTGGGAGTAGAACCCACAGCCTTCTGCATGAAAAGGCAAGTATAGTGCCTGTTGTGCTACTGACAATGGTCTTAAGTACTTTAGCACAGTACTGATATAAATTCCTAAACAACAGTTGCACATTGTAAGCAGACTTGGTATAAGCAGCACTAAACTTCTCTTCCCCTGAAGTTTTCAGCTCCTTCTAAAAGGCATTTGACACTTGCTTTCTTTTAAAATGCACTTCACACTCAATCATATCTCTCAACTTTTTAGCACAAGATATCTTTAAAACAATAAAACTTATTGTGGGAAGGAGACAAAGGCCCAAAACCAAAGACCCATTTTAAATATTGCTTGTGTAATCTTAGAAAGTTGCTAGAATAAAAGGTTTTGTCTTACCATGTGTTTCCTGAAAGATAGGAAGACTGAAACAGAAAATGGCTGTCATTACTGTATTTAGTGACTTCAGTCCTCATTGATTTGCCAGAAAACCACAAATTTTAAGAGGAACAGACTAAAAGTATGACTCAAAAATTCCAGACATTCTGTGAAAATCTGGACAGCTGAGAGTTATATACTCAACTCCTTGAAGCACAAGTCATGGTAGGGGTAGAGAATTGAGTCTCTTGTACCTAAGGTACAGGCTTTGAGCCTGAGGAAAGTAACACTAACCACCAGTTATCCTTAACTGGAGCATTTTACACACAGACACACAAACACAAGTAGAACTGGGAAGTAGCAAGGCAGCAACAACAGAACTTTAAATTCTGTGTGATAGAAGGAACAGGTGATGCACGTACAGATGCAACTTTCAGGAAGAATGCGTTTGGATAACTGACATTTCAGATGGTATATGCTCTACTGTACAACACTTTTTAATATTTATAATTTTCATAATTCTTCAAATATTTATAATTTAGTATAGTGTAGTGTGTATTTATTTACTGACAGCAAGTCACAATATACATAGATTAGCGTGGGGCCCTCGGGCAACTGCTCAGTATGCCTATGCATTAAGACGGCACTATAAACACACACACACACACACACACACACACACACACACACACACACACATATACATATATATATATATATATATATATATATATATATATATGAGAGAGAGAGAGAGATACATACTATACATACACACACAAACACACACACACACACACACACACACACACACACACACACACACACACACACACACACACACACACACACACACACATCTACAGCTATATATACACACACACAGACACATCTATATACATATATATATATATATATATATATATATATATATATAAAATACATATATATATATATGTGTGTGTGTGTGTGTGTGTGTGTGTGTGTGTGTGTGTGCATGCGTGCGTGAGAGTGTGTGTATAGGACAGCACAGCAATATCTGGCAAAAGCAGCTATATTAGTACAATTAGGATTATGGACAGTTGAAAGGTATGCAGCCACAAACCCCTGACAGAGAAAAATCACCGATTTCCATTCCCCTGCTCACTCAAATAGTGAGCGAGTACATGCCTCAATTCCCATTCCAGTGCCCTGCCCCAGATCTTCAACATATTAAAAAAAAATAACGTATTAAAATATCTTATTTTAAACTGTAGCAAACTGTTTGTTACAAATGTAACAAACAGATGATACAGTTTATACTCTGCATGAAGTGCTGCAGTGCTCAGGTTTTGGTTAAACAAAAAAAAAAAAGAAAAAATTCAAATAATTTTTTTACTTTTAAACTGTAACAAAATGCTTGCTACAATGTAGCAAGCAGTTGCTACAGTTTAGACAACACACTGAGTACTACAAATGCGATCAACCGATCCTGATCTTTGATTAATACAATGCTGTCTTTTAAAATCCAGTATTGCATTTGCGGTCAGACCGAGCCCTTTAGCACTCAGTGTGCTATCTAAACTGTAACAGCTGCTTGCTTGATCATAGGAAGCACTTTGTTACAGTTTAAAAGTAAAAACATTTATTTTAATTTCTTCTTTTTTTTTAACTGCAACAAAATGCTTGCTACAATATAGCAAGGAGTTGTTACAGTTTAGATCACACACTGAGTGCTGCAGCTCTCAGTATGACCATTATTCCTGTCAACCTCTTGAAATCCGTACAAAATGGCCAAAACAATTTACATATTGCTCTTACAAACTTAGAAAATTGATAGAATAATAGGTTCTGCATTAGCATGAATTTTCTGAAGGGCATGAAGTCTGAAACTCAAATGTCTGTCATTATTTTCTGACTTTAACTCTCAAGGATTGGCCAATGATTTGTCAGAAACCAAGGTTTTATCAGAAACTGACCAAAAATATTGGGCAAGAATCTTGACAGTCTGTGAAAATCTGTACACCTGAAAGGTATGCTGCTGGTAAATCAGATACCAGATTTTCAAAGCCAGTATTGCATTAATCAAAGATCAGGAGGAACACATACATTCTTATTTTTGTTTTCGTTAAGGAATCATATCAAGAGTGGGCAGTGCATTTGTGTCTAATTAAAATAAATGGGATACTTGGGGTGGAACTTACAGGGATGTCACAAAGAGAGAGGTAATTTATAAAGTGGGTGGAAACTAGATTTGGAAGCAAGACAGTATCCCTCTAACTGTGAGATTAACTGGAATATGTTTATATAGGTGATTTGTCATATTAGTTTAGAGGATCCTTATCTTTTTTCTTTTCCCATCTCCTAGGTCTTGCCCAGGGTCTTTCCCCTCTTCATCCCACTGCTCCAGTCATTCCTCTTTCCAGGGGAGAACCAGACAGCTCTAGCCCGGGTGAGAGCACCACAGGCCATTGTTTCACAGGGTGGGGATCTCACGAGGCCATTCATTCCCTGGAGAGGTAGTTGGGTAGCAGCTAGTGGGCCAGTCTGCCAGACTCAACAGACTCCAATCCAATTCCATAACCCATGCCAGCTCCCTTGAGGCCCACAAATTCTGGGTGTCCTAGGGACACAGGTGTGCCTAAACACACATTTTTCTAAGCTTTCTGCAATGCACCCAGGATAAAGTGTGCTAATAGGTACAACACCTAGTGCTTCTGCTACAGATAGCCGAAATGATGAGCCACAGTTGACTCTTTCCCTTTAGAATGCATGAGGAGGTAACGGTTACTCACTCACACGTACCTTCACTCTACTGGTGTCTCCACCAACCATCCCCCCTAATAAAACACAGGTCACATGGATTGCAGTCAGGGCTTCATCCCTATGCACCATAAGAGAGGGCATGGAAATGGCTGAGATAATTAATTACTGTATTCATCTGATGTTATGTTTATCATATTGAACATCAGATATGCTTTAGGATTGCTTTGTTTTCCTGGAGAAACTGAGGTGCCAGGGATTTTTTTCCAACAATAGTTATGTTTTAAAAACAACAACAGTGTGTAATACAGTATAATATCCCTGATGATTTCCATATGTCAGGGACGTTTTATTACTTCCGAAAATAGTTATGTTTTAAAATCAACAACAATGAGCAATACAGTATAATACACTTACAGATTTCCATAAAGTATCACAAAATCCCTACCAGTTGTGCTAAATATAATGTTAGCATGTGGACGCATCTCTGACATATACAGGCAGGCTGTTGTACTAGCAGTTCACATAATGGGGCTCACAGCAGATGCACCCAGATTTATAGCCAGCCTTCTGACCAATATCCTATGTAAAATCATGGGGAGAGCCATAATGGAGTTTATCCCAATGATTATGGTGACCAATGTATGGTAGGCATGGAACAATATGAGTATCTTTACAAGAGGTCTCATTTAAACTGAATGGCATTCTTTATATTGCTAGCAGCAGCATTTGGTGCAGAGCTGGCAAGACATAGTAATCTTGACCTTGCTAAAAGCATATGAATTATGGAATAACTGATGAATTAAAAGCATTCAATTTCAATGCAGACATGATTCAATGGGTAAACACTGCTTAAGCAGCAGGATAGAACAAGTCAAGGTAGGGGTTATCTGTCTATCCCAAAAGGCTTTCCTGAGGTATCCCACAATGTTTTCTGGTGAGGCTACTTCTTTTTTAGACTATTCTGCTCAGATACAAAAGTAAGAAATATACAATGTATAACGAAATATGCTGATGATTATAAACTGGGTAATCAAATTCAATAAGGTATGCTAAAGTTCTCAAATATGGCCTACAAAAATAGATAACCCATGTATTAACAATTATCTCACATTTAACTCTAATAAATGTGCCATCATAATAGTTAGCAAAAAGACATAAATTATGGTTACAAAATCAATATAAAAAGACACCACCACGAAGAATCTGGGCACAATATCAGACAATTTAAATTTCGACCAGTGTGTAACCACCAAAGTCAGAAAATCATATTCTGCAGTACAGTTAATTCTAACTGGCATGCATAGCTGTTTCATGGAGATCTCTGTATCTCTTTAAACCTCACTGATCAAACCCATTGTTGCGTTACAATACTGCATTCTGATGCCTTCAATCACACCAGCAAAAACAAATTGAAAAAGTACAATGACTCCTTAATAGAGCTATCACAAAGCTGGAAAACAAGAATTGTTCAGAATGGCTTCAGGAACTGTCATTATATTCTGTTTTCAAAGTTACTTACTGGTGAATTCTGCCTGGTCCATAAAATATGTTTGAGCTCAGCTATATATTTGAAATTCTTTACCTTCTTTACTTAACATAACTATCAATAAAAGAAAAAAAAATAACAGCTACACACATTCCAACACTATGGAATAAACATGCCATCAGAGAAAGTTAGCAGCAGAAAATCCCAACATGGGTTTAATGGTAATTAAGCTTCTTGAAGGCCAGTAAGTCATAAACTTGTCGATTAAATTTATGAATCTATGACAGCAGAAACAGCAGTTTCTGGCATGCAGTGTTAAGGGGTACAGTAAGAGTGGTGCCCAGTGAAATAAGACATAAAACTGAATTGTGTAAATGTTGTCTTGGCCTTTGAGAAAAACTTGCATAAACAGGTGACACAATTGTGAACTGAACTTTGAAACAGCTCAGTGTTTTCGATCCTTATAAATAAACCTACATATTCAAAACTATGAAGCTGGCTAAAAAGTCTGTTTTGCTTCTAGATATAGTTATGTTCTACAGTGTGCTTCACTAATGACCCCAAATACCCCAAAACACTGAGGATTGTCTGTTTCTCATACTTTTAGCTTTATGCATATTATACAAATACACACACGTGTGTGCACGCACACACATATACACACATGCATCCATGAGAACAGAACAATTTCATCTTTAAAATTATACCTATGTGTGAGTGTGTGTGTGTGTGTATATATATATATATATATATATATATCACAAAAAACACACCAAAGCCCAAAGAGTTATATAAAACAAACCCAAGCAGCTAGGAGCTCACAATTAGATGAAATAAATGAAATAGCAATCCTGTCAGCGTTGCAGCCTTGCAAGAACGAAATAAACGAACGTAGTAAAAAAGACTTTATTGCAGAACTTCTTAGTTCTGCAATAAAGTCTTTTTTACTACGTTCGTTTATTTCGTTCTTGCAAGGCTGCAACGCTGACAGGATTGCTATTTCATTTATTTCATCTAATTGTGAGCTCCTAGCTGCTTGGGTTTGTTTTATATATATATATATATATATATATATATATATATATATATATATATATATATATATATATATATATATATATATCCATACATAATATTTTAACTATATTTGTCTTTTAACTATTTATTTTTTGTCATGTAAGTAAAATGGTTCCAGACCTGTTTTTCACCTGTGACCCAGGTTCACTATGGAACACATTCAGATTCAGTACAGGTGGACCTTTCTCCCCTAAGTGTAATACATCAGGTACACAACAATGGAACAATTTGCTCCCTGAACCAGAACTCAAATGAAATGCTATATCAGTTAGGAGGCTTTGGTGGCAAAAGTCCCAGTCAAAATCCAGAATAGCACCAAAAAGGGCATGCTTTAACTAGGAATCAAATATAGACCCTCCAGCCACCAGATAATGGTACTAGCCCATAGAAGGGACCATCACTGCCTTATCATGAAAAAGAAATGCTAGCTTTTCTTCATAGAGAGAGAGAGAGCCAGAGAGAGAGCTAGTATGGCTATTGCTGTATTGCTCTTTGAACTTTTGCACTACCACTATCCACTTGTCGCACTGACTGCTCATCATTAACAACCAACGTATCATCCACTTCAGAGACAATGATAATGACTTAGTCATTGCAAAGAACCCATCATATGAATGGAGAAAAAAGATTTCTCTTTATTTGATCCTCTGTGGTTAAAATCATCTTTTCATTTGTGCTACTGTACAACTTGCATAAAGTTCTTTTGATTAAACCCTGGCACTAGCATGAAGTTCTTTTGATTAAATCCAGGCACGTACAAAAAATTTGGGAACAGATGTGAATTAGTAAAATAGTGACAGAGTGTCTGGATGTTCCTTTGAATTTAAAGTTTCTTTCCTGCTGTCACACAAAATTTGCACATCTTAACAAACTACATGTCCGATCACTCACTAACTACTGTTACTGTGACATACCTCATGATGATTTTCATGGAGGACACCTTATTGTTTAATTTATACATTAGTGTCATTTTGATTTATAGTGTCTTTCGTATGAATCATGGTTGATAGAAAAGGTCCTTTCCTGAGTTAACAAATAAATATATGGACAAATCTAGTTGTCAGCATATAAAAACCTATGCTTAAAAGAAAGCCATCCATGTATTATAAGTTCATAGGTTTGAAAGAAAACTTATAACCGGTGTGCCTTTAAGAAAATTGGTAGGAGGATGTGAAAACCTCAATGTGTGTGTGTGTGTGTGTGTGTGTGTGTGTGTGTGTGTGTGTGTGTGTGTGTGTGTATGTATGTGTGTGTGAAGCATTTCTATACCTTCTCATTTTAATTATCCAGAGAAGAAATCAAATTTCACAAAAAGGAAAGCAATTCCTCAGAAAGCGCACACACACACACACACACACACACACACACACACACACACACACACACACCAGGAGTGGCCTTAGGTCAACTGGTGCCCTAGGCAAAAGGGCACCATGGCACCCCTCACCACACCACCCAGTGCCCCCATCCTGGTCTACCTACACCAAATAAATGCTGGATAAGTGCCCCTACTAAAGTGGTGCCCTAGGCGGCCGCCTAGTTGGCCTATGCCTAAGGCCGCCTATGACACACACACACACACACACACACACACACACACACACACACACACACACACACACACACACAGCTGTGGATGAGGGTAAGGCAGTCCACACAGCCTATCTGGACCACACACACACACACACACACACACACACACACATTCAATTCTGTCATTCTAGAGGGGAGAAAATCAACTCATGAGTCTAGATTTGCAGGTACTAAAAGCAGCACAGCATTGTATGTTTTGAACTAAGTTTACCAGCTATAACCACCATTGTAGCATCTACCAAACACTAGTGACTGTTCCTTAAAGTGCACTGTACTCACAATGCAGTATCCAAAATACAGATAATTTTGAAATGAAAACTAAGCATAATTCTGTTTTAGGGTCTACCAGTTCAAAAGTCTCTCAAGAGAAAACAATTCTCACAGGTGATGGTGCTTGTTCTCCAGTATAACTTCTAGCTGGTCATGATCATCCATCACCAGTCGCTAGTTCCTGGTAATCTGTGACTTCCTCTGGTCAAGGTTTCTGCCTAAGATTCCCTAAGAGTCTCTTCCCCTGGTCACATGACTTCCTTTCCCTGAGAGGCAAACATTGTTCTCGCCTAATTGTCATGTTTAATCAAAGCCTCACCTCAGGCTTCATGCTCATTGAGTGGTGCGCAGCTACAGTTATTTCGCTCCACAAGGGGAAATCCAAGTTGGATCTTGAGAACTACCGTCCCATCAGTCTGATGAGCCTGATCTGCAAGGGCATGGAACACATTATCATGGAACTCATAATCAAAGACATTGGCAACCTTCTGTGGACGAGGGTAAGGCAGTCCACACAGCCTATCTGGACCTCATAAGGCCTTCGACACCACCCCCCACTCTGGAATCGTAGATAAACTTACTAAGCTGGGCATAAATCCCTACATCACTCGATGGGTTTCCAACTGGCTTACTGACAG
Organism: Protopterus annectens; assembly: GCF_019279795.1. NCBI lineage: Eukaryota > Metazoa > Chordata > Ceratodontiformes > Protopteridae > Protopterus > Protopterus annectens. The sequence goes on from NC_056744.1 coordinate 716,692,857, forward strand.
AACCCAGACTGTAAAAGTAGACAACTCCAAATCCAGCTCTAGAAAACTGACAAGTGGAGTACCTCAGGGTTCAGTACTGGGACCGCTTTTGTTTGGCATCTACTTCTCTGAAGTACAGGCCAACACTAAGGGACTCTGGCTAACAAAGTTCGCAGCTGACTGCAAACTGGGAGCCATTACTGAATCCTCAAATGATGTGGATATTCTACAAAGGGGCCTTACAGAAACAGATGCTTGGTGCCAGAGCCATGGGCTCAAGCTTAATGCCAAGAAAAGTATAGTTATCCCCTTTGGGAAAAAAACATGTACCCATGAATTACCACATAGGTAGCAGTACACTAAACACCGAAAGTGTGATGAGAGACTTAGGGACACAGGTGTACAGTGGTCTCACCTTCGATAACCACATCGCCACAACAGTCAGGAAATCCTTCTATGTGGCACACATCATCATTAAGGGCTTTTCATCCAAAAAAAAGGAGGTCATTGTCCCACTGTGCTCATCCCTCATTAGACCCATTATAGAATACAATGCCCCGTTTGGTATGTAACTCTCAAGACATCTGCAACAACTGGAAAGGCTGCAGAAATACCTCACTAAAAGAATCACAGGCCTAAAGCAGATGCCCTATGCTGACCTTCTAAAAAGAACTCCAGCTATAGTCTGTGGCAAATTGTCTACTCAGAGGCAATCTCTGCTTAACATACAAGGCCATGTCATACCCTGAGCTGTTGGACATGCTCCACTTAAAGAAATCCCAAACCCTCAGAGCCACACGCTCCAGGGATCTAAACCTTCTCATCACAATGAACAAAACATGCTGGAGGGATAGGTTCCTGACCCAGAGACTCCCCATACTCTGGAATAGACTGACCATACATGTCAAGCAGAGTGCTTCCTTGGCCCTCTTCAAAAGGAACCTTAACGATTGGATGGGAGATAGGAAATTCACCCTGGCGATCACGTCAGTCGTCCTGCTAGACAGGGGTCCAGGGAAGTAAATATTGTGGGAAGAAATATCTGGGAAATTGTTTGGCTAGGCTTGTAATAGGCCCAAGGGCCGATAGCCTAGTACCAAACTATGAACCCATGAACAGACTCACGCAGTATACCTGTTCCATGCCCTAATCCTTTTTTCACTTCAGTGGCAAATGTCTCTGATTTATCTCTCCTTCTGGCCCACCCTTTTTATAACTGGAGATATGACCTCCTTCACTTGGGGCACGTATGTGTAATCTTTCTCTCAGAATGCCCAGTGCTACTGGTCTGAAAACTCCACTGTGGAATCTATGGAACACAATAACACTATATGTATGGCATCCACGTTCCTCTTACCACTGTGGTCTCATTACCCATTACCTCAGCTACTCTCAGTTAACTATGTCCCACAACATAGTACTAATCCACAAAAATGCTCAACCCTGACAGGAATTATTCAGCATTATACATGATCAAGATAATTGCACAAGACAAATTTCTTCATAACTTCACAATACCAATAACTCAGCAGGAGATGCCCTGTACTCAAATTACCATCACTGAAATACAGAACTCGACTAACTGATTGAGGTTAACTAATAACCTCCTCATTTTCAAAACTGATTTTAAGATTGTTGGCTTTGCTTTGCTGGGTGTGCTGGTGGTTTATTACACATAAAAACCCTGTTGGCAGACTGCTGATAAGTAAGTGCTTCACTGAAATTTTTCAAAGAGTAATGAGAAACTATATTTTGCATGAGTTATTTTCACAACGGTTAATGAGGATGCCTGATCAACTAAGGTGACTCTAATTTATTTATTTTTTGCAATCAAGATTTAAAATGCATGCAATTTAGTCCTAAAAGTGATTGAACAGAATGCAATTGTTCAAGAAACCAACAAACATTAACTTTTTATAATCAGTGGATAACCAGCACAACTTTAAACTTTTAGCACTTAACATCTTCATGTTATACTTGCGTGTAAAAAACAGATTATGAAAACAAACAAACATGAACATTTAGTTACTATACCTTTTCTTAAACAAGTACTATTTTATGATAATGCTGAATGTTTGTAATGCAGTAATTATATAATGAAAGGTCAATTATATTCAAAAATGTGCGCACTGATTAGATAGAACAATTAGAGTGCCCACTGTAAATCAAGCATTTCCCACAGAGAAAAGTCTGGCTGGCATTAAAAAAATACCACAAGGAAACCTTTGTAAAAATAATCATATCTCACTGGTGTTATGCCAGGAGTACACAAGCATCTGCAAGTACTCATTAGGATACATGCATATTCCTGATTTCCAAAAAAAAAAAAAAAACACAACAAAAACTAACAGAAACTGCACTTAGTCTAATGTATGGTGCACCTGCACATACATGTCCCACAAATGCTCGGTACATTAAGAAGCCAATACCAGCCACAGAAGGTAGTACCACTGCAAAACAGGAAAAAATAAGCTAAGCAATTCCTTTTATTTAAACATTGGGCAGGATTCACGATGGCTTGCACGGAGTCTAAGAGTCGTGTAAGACTCCATGCAGCCATCGCGATCCAGGAACAGCCCGAAATCCCGTGTAAGAGGTAGCTAAAACGACTCTTACATGGGCAGGACGTGGATATGCTAATCACCCCACTTGCAGCCGAAAGGCATGCAAATGAGGTAGATTAGCGATCCATGAAGCTGAAACCAGCCCGTGTAAGAGTCGTGTTAGGTGCAGAAATGTACTCAGTTGACAACTGAGTATGTTACTGCAAATAACACAACGGAGCCATGAAAGCTCCAAATAAAGTGTGGAAATGTTGCAGTCAGCATGCCATGCCAATGGCCAAATATGTGGCCATTGGCATGTTAACCTGATGCAAACATGAAATAAAATAAAAAAATGTTTTCGGAGATCGGCGATGTTTAACCGCAGTGCAGCCCCACGCAAACGGGCTGTGCTATAAAAAACAGAAAAATAAAGGTTTGAAACCCACAAATGTGGGTTTTATGTAATGCATGGATTTGCAATGCAGGGACTAGCAGACCAAAAACAACATGGCCACCGTCTAGTGGTTGCTAAGGGGGGAAGCTGAGTGTAAGACATGTAACTAAGCATTAGTAGGCAATCCTATGTAAATGAGTGGTAGGATAGTGAATAACACTGTCGCATAGCAAATGAGCACATTCCGTGTAGTGTAAAAGTTAGATAAGGGGGAGTAGCAGAGTAGGAGATAGGTGACATCACAGGGGGGAATGTCAGGAAGAAACCAAGCCCATTGGAGCAAAGTGGTATGTGAAAGATGTCAATCACACAGCATAAAAAGAGGAGTGTCAATAGATAAGCATGGGAAAGTCAAGAAATGGAAGGTGTACACTGTGGCCAACACCAAAGTTTCTTGCTGTGCGTGCATGCGCGCGTGTGCATGCTCAGAGGTGCGAGTAAGACAGAGTGCGCGCGTGTAAGGCAGAGTAAGCATGTAGGAGCCTGTTTAAAGATCTGTAAACCTGTTTGCGCTGGTGTGTGCACGTTTTAACCTGAATAAGCAGATTATAGTCCGTGTAAGCATGTGTGCGTGCGTGGTAGCCACTGCGAGCGTGTTTTTGCTGGTATGCGCGCTGCTCCCCCCTGAGGAAACAGAGAGGAAAAGGAAGCAAAAGAAATAGTAGGAAACTAGCAGGGAATACTTGTAGAGGTAGCAGGTGAAAACAATTAGAAGCAGGCAATTACACAGGCAGAATACAAGCCCAGCCCAGCACTTAAAACACTGCAAACAGCATTGCAGTATGTTTCTCTCAAGAGACACAGCAAGACAGGAGTAAGCTAGTAGAAGTGAAAACAGAAAAAGCTGCACTCAGACCAAACATGCTAGGGGCTGCCATAGCTGTCATAAGGAGACATGGGAGACTTGCTGAGGGTAGTGACAATGGAAATGCTGCCAGACAGCCCACAGTGAGGAGACAGAGAAGAGTGTACAGGCCCAGGGTCACCTACCAGGGGTTACATGAGCTGGAGATAGTGGAGCACTATAGAGTGGACAGAGACCTCCTGCAGCAAATTGTTGAGCTGTGCAGGCCACACCTCACACACAGAACCAACAGAGGGGAACCCATCCCAGTGGAAACCAAGGTATGTGTTGGCCTAAAAATACTAGCAACAGGTACCTTCCAGAGACCAACTGGTGATATGATGGGGATATCACAGGCATCAGCCTCTAGGGTACTGCACCAGTTCCTGGATGCCATGTCAGCACATGTCGGTGAACATGTATATTTCCCCAATGCCCGTGAGGTATTGGCCAGCAATATGCGTCTCTTACAGCAAATAGCGGAATACCCTGAGGTAGTGGGTGCAATAGACTGCACGCACATATGCATCAAAGCACAAGCCGATGAGTGGGGTAGGGCCTACATTAACCGCAAGGGCTTCCCCTCCATCAACTGCCAGGTCATGTGTGATGCCCAGGGCATAATAATGAATGTGTGTGCTGGCTGCCCTGGGAGCTACCATGATTCCCATATCTGGCATTTGACGCAGCTGTATCAGACATTTGCCAATGGGGACATCCCACATGGTCACCTAGTGGGGGATGCAGGTTATGCACTGGAGCCGTGGCTGATGACACCCATCAGAAACGCACACACACCTGAACAGGAACGCCATAATGAGGCACACGCACAAACACGTAATGTAATAGAGAGTGTGTTTCGGCTGCTCAAGTCACGGTTCCGGTGCCTGGACACATCTGGTGGAGTCTTGCAGTACTCACCAACTACATGTACCCAAATTGTCATGGTATGTGCTATGCTACATAATATGATCCTGCGAAAACAGCTGCAGCAGGACCAGCATAGGGCCGGGACAATCAGCCCCCCACCATTGCCAAGGCCATCACAGGCAGAGCATGACTCGAAGGAGGAACAACCTGAGCCTGCCCCAGTAGGCAGAAGGAGGCGTGCCCAGTATGCCCTGGCCTTGGCAAAGAGGCAACACATAGCACATACACTGGCTCAGTAGGAACCCTGGGAATGATACCCTTCTCTGACTCACTCATATAGTAACAGGGATGCTTAACATGACACAACCTGCTCTCAAACATGTACAGGGAGTGTAGTATGTGCATCCGACAGAGGCAGCCCAGCAGCACCACCTGAGGCATGATTGCCATGTGTTAAGCAATGTAGCACCATCTAGTATATGCAAACATGAAGACCCAACCTAACATCTCACCCTCACCAAGCATGATGCCACACTATGAAGACAACAAGATCAAGTACAATAATTGGCTGAGGTATTGCTGTTAGCAAGGGGGAACACATGGCTGACAGCCTGGGCTGACATGCCGAGCAAGACATGATGCCCCACCTGCTAGGGATGGCACGCACCCAGCACACCTGGCTGTGTAGATACTGGCAAAGTCTTTTGTCACCCCCACTGTGCCTGGAATAGGTAAGTCTGGAAACACAAACCCACCACCATAGGTAGCACAAGGGATAATAACCTGGACGTAATGCTACCCAATGCCAGAAGTCTAACCTGCAAGGTGCATGCAGACCAAACACACCACAGCATGGAGAATGGTAATATGTGTTCTGTAACAGAAACTTGGGCAAGGCCCAGAACAGCACCCTAATACTACCAGGTTATGCCTCATACCATGCTCTACAGCTCCTAAACATAGAACACATGACAATAGGAGTGTGGCTACCAGTAATTATCAAGAATAACCACACCCCCAGGTAGGTATCACAGCAAGAAGCAGCATGGACTATCCACGGGCAAGTAACACTGTCTCAAACTGTGTACCTGTGTGAAGCCTGCTACAGACCGCACACACAAACCCAGGTACCCCAGCCAGCCTTCCTGAAGACACTTCAGAGTATGAATGTCTCAACAAATACCAAACAAGGCACACACAAAGTATGACATAGGTGGCAATCCATTATGTATGGAAGAAGTAATCATGGACCTAGGGACACAAGTGGATGGTAACCTGTTATGTGACACTCACATTGCCAAGGTGGTCAGGAAAACCTGCTATATTGCCCACCTTAATATGAAAGGATGCACATGTAGAGCTACAGAGGTCACTGTGCCCCCATACTCTTCCCTTATCAGGCCCATACGTGACAACAATGCCCCAGTTCAGATGTACCTTACCTTACACATGCAGCAGTCAGAGAGTCCCCAAATGTACCCCACCAACAGGATAAAGGGTCTAAACATTGGACATCTGCAGCCTGGCCGAAGAAACCACAGCCCAATTCAGAAGCATACTGCACAGTCAGAGGTGATGTATGCCTGATGTACAAGGCCATGTCCAGTCCAGAATGAATGGACATGCTCCACTGCAGAAACCCCAAATCCAGCAGACACACCACAGTGAGATATCTGAACCTCCACACATAGATTAATAGGATTTTCTGGAGGGACAGATCCATAACCCAGAGGCTACTGACACTCTGGAACAGAATCCAAGTCCATGATAGGCTGAGCTCCACACACAAACTCAACAAGAGAAATCCGGTGAAGTGCATGGGAGATAGTAGGTGTACACTGGGGGCCATCCCTGTGTCACATCTAGGAAAGTAAACCCTACGTGGGCATAATATGCACATTGCAAGGGGTGTTGAGACCCACACACAGTCTGTCCGTGCTCAAACAAGGCCAGGGCAGATAGCCTAGTATGAACCTATGAACCTATGATGATACAAATTGTGCAGGACACAAAGGATTATCACACAGCTGCCCTACCTGATGGTAGGGACCATGGTGATAATCCACAGATATGCTCTACAGCACTCTAATATCACAAACAATACACCAAACCCACACACATTGCCAACAGCCTACCGAACAGATTCCTTCCAACCTCCCCACCAGCACCTAACTGCCAAATATCTATCCCAGGAGAGTGCTGGCCCCTGACATTGCAGATGCTGAGGTAACAGCCAGCATCCACAAAGCACAGCACACAGCATCAATGGTACCAGATGGTGTCCTGGGTTGTGTCCAACAAGTACTGTAAGAAGAATGGTACAGCAAATAGCATTACTGCACACTATCAGTCCTACCACAGGATATGTACCCAAAGAGCAGTGTACAGCAACAGTGGTCCCACACCACAAAGGGGGTGCCTGAATGGATACTGCAAACTATCACCCCTCAACCCCGACTATCTAGGTTGGCAAAGTAATGGAGAGGATGATCATGGATCCCATGAATAACGAGATTGGGTATCTACAGACATTGGACCCTACCCAGTGTGGCTGTCATAGGGGAGATCCTGCCCCTTACACATGTCTGACTCATGTGAAATGTGCACCAAGCCCATTGATGTGGGGAATGTTGATCACACAGCCTATCTGGACCTTGCTAAACCCTTCCATACAATACCCTAGTTGGTGGTACAGATAAGCTCACCAGCCTAACTATAAACCCCTATGCAAGTAGATGGGTTGCAAACCAGCTCAAGGACAGAACTGACCTGGCAGACATGCTGCAGCCATGGCAGACTGCAAACCAGGTACAACTGGCATCCCACAAGGCATGGTCCTGGGACCTCTCTTGTATGCTATATATGTCACATAGGTACAGGCCAACATGGACGGACTCTGTCTGAACAGGTTTGCAGAGGACTACAAACTGGCCACCATATCAGACCCTCCAGCTGACACAAGCAACCTAGAAAAGGCACACATAGAAACATACAAGTGGTGCCACAGCCATGTCAACAAGCTAAATGCAGAATAGTGTATAGTCAACCCCTGTGGAAACACAGTACATGGCCAGAAATTACCACATAGGTGTTAACCCAGTAAGTACATCAGGAGCAATAAGAGACCTGGGGGCACAAGGTGATAGATATCCTGCATGTGACAACCATGTGTCTGTAGTGGTTACAGAAACATACCATATACCCACCTAATCATGAAGGTAAGCACAGATTGGTTAGGGTAGGTCAATGTGCCTCTCCAGTCATCCATCAGCAGCCTCACAATTGTGCACAATGGCCCTTCAGGGATGTACCGTAGCAGACACCTGCAGCAATTGGAAAGACCACACAAATACCCCACCAGGAGGATCGCAGAGCTGTAACAGATGCCATGTGTCACCTGAGTAAAGAAACTGCAGCTCCACACAGTGCCATACTGCCTGGCTGGAGGTAAACTGTGCCTGATGTATAGAGCCATGACCAACCTGGTATCAATGGACATTTGGCACCATGTAAACACTGAATGCTGGTGACCTATGCAGCTGACAGGCCTGAACCCCAGCACAGACATAAACAGGACATGCTGTACCGATTGGTCCATGACCCAGAAGCTCACTCCACCCACGACGAAACTCCCACTACAGGATATCCAGGGAGTCCCTCAGTGACTGTCATCCAGAGGAATCATGATGACTGGATGGGAGATGGTAGGTGTACCCTGGATAACACCTGTATGTCACGGGTAGACAGAGGCACAGCACACTAACCGTGACATATGTCATGGCAAACACCAGTAAATGTGTGTTGAAGGACAAACACTCTCTGACTAGCATTACAAATGGAGTAGGGCACATGGCCATTGTTTGTCACTGTCCACACAAGTTGTGGAATACATTAACAATGTCGGACAATCATGTACTATGCTGTCCATATCTGAACAAAATGCAACATGGTCATATCTGCACAACTGGCCCTCAACTAGTCTGGTGTGCTCACTATAAATATTACAAGCAGTGATAGGACTGAAACCGAGTATACTGTCCACCACAGTGAAAGTTCTGCACCAGTACACGATACGACAATACAACTGTTTGGTCAGCAGGAAAGGATGATGACAACTGTATGCAAACTATCCCATGGCGACCCTGCAGGCACAGCATAATGCCTGTTAGGTTCAGACACAAAGCAGTTGGGCAGTAAGAACACAACCTGATGTCCAACACTCAACTGTACATGTGATATATAGGTGGCATCCACACACAAACAGAAATGTGGTGGTCCACAGATCCCAACATAAGGAAAGGTCACACTGGGCATGCTCGCACACTTAGATAAATGAGACGTGGCAGTCAAGAAGCCATACAAACTGCGAACTGGGCATGCTCTCACACTTAGGCCGTGTCACAGTTCAGCAGTTGCACACACATATCTGGCATGTCTATGTGTTAACACAGGAACCTCCCACAATACAGACATCTGCCCAGTGCACACAGTGAAGTTACAACAGAGACATAAATAAAGTACTGGATCCCTCTCATATGCAAACATCTCCCACAGTGCACATGTTGTTTATAGAGATAGGGAAGGCTATGGCAATAAAGACCCACAAACAGTATATGAGCAACAGATACTTGCATCTGACAGGTAAACATATGGCCACAGAGTGCAATACTTGACTGTTGTCCCTAGGGAATACAGAAGGCTATCCACAGTGTATTTGGCGTCTGCCTCCACAGTACAGTAGGCCACTGTGCCTGTGCAAAGTTAATGCATAGATATGCTCTCCCCTGTACTGATGGATAGTCACAGATGTACATACCTCTTCATCCATAATGATGTCAGCAAACTATACATATGTCAGGAGCAAATATTATACCCAGTAATGTGAATAGCGCGCTCTGCTACTGCGTCTCTAACAAGTGTCATAACATAGTTAGGTAGGGGTTTGAATACTGCAAGTGCTCAGTGTGTGTGTGAATGTGTGTGGGGGAGTAGTGTATGAGAAATGTCCCTTTTGGCAACTATTACTACACAACACATGCTGCATATTCCACTGTCTAAACACTGATGATGTCAGCACCCTATAAGTACAGCAGGAGAAAGCAATCCCCCCACTAATGCAAATAGCGTGCTCTGCTAATGTGTTTCTCACAAGTGTCATAACATAGTTAGGTAGGGGTTTGAATCCTGCAAGTGCCCAGTGAATGTATGTGGGGGAGTAGTGTGTGCAATTACATGTGTATGACAAATGTCACTTTTGGCAACTATTACTGCACAACACATGCTGCATATTCCACTGTCTAAACACTGATGATGTCAGCACCCTATAAGTACAGCAGGAGAAAGCAATCCCCCCCAGTAATGCAAATAGCGTGCTCTGCTAATGCATCTCTCACAAGTGTCATAACATAGTTAGGTAGGGGTTGGAATCCTGCAAGTGCCCAGTGTGTGAGGGAGTAGTGTGTGCAGTTAAATGTGTATAACAAATGTCACTTTTGGCAACTATTACTACACAACACATGCTGCATATCCCACTGTCTAAACACTGATGATGTCAGCACCCTATAAGTACAGCAGGAGAAAGCAATCCCCCCAGTAATGCAAATAGCGTGCTCTGCTAATGCGTCTCTCACAAGTGTCATAACATAGTTAGGTAGGGGTTTGAATCCTGTAAGTGCCCAGTGTGTGAATGTGTGTGGGGGAGTAGTGTGTGCAATTACATGTGTATGACCAATGTCACTTTTGGCAACTATTACTACACAACACATGCTGCATATCCCACTGTCTAAACACTGATGATGTCAGCACCCTATAAGTACAGCAGGAGAAAGCAATCCCCCCAGTAATGCAAATAGCGTGCTCTGCTAATGCATCTCTCACAAGTGTCATAACATAGTTAGGTAGGGGTATGAATCCTGCAAGTGCCCAGTGTGTGTGTGAATGTGTGTGGGGGAGTAGTGTGTGCGATTACATGTGTATGACAAATGTCACTTTTGGCAACTATTACTACACAACACATGCTGCATATCCCACTGTCTAAACACTGATGATGTCAGCACCCTATAAGTACAGCAGGAGAAAGCAAACCTTCCCAATATTGCATAACATACATTATATCAGTAATGCCAATGCACACATGATGTATGTGTGTGCCACCTACACATATGTACCTGTCAACTGCAAGAGATCCCATGTCCGAAGCCTGCCTCATGTGAATACATGGAATATGCATCCAACAACTGTATGACTGTGGTGTTCTGTGCAGGGGCTGCATGTGGTATGTGACTATACTGTGTGGGTTGTAGATGGTGTCATCCCACCAGTGAGGGATACATGATTGTTCTGGAGCATATAGTCCACATGTTGGTGATGAACAGGTGCAGCATGTTGTCACCACTTGTGGGAGTGGTAACAAGTTGTTCCATAGCAATGCAGGGAATGAATGATAAGAACCCTTCAGATAGGGTCTTGCAGCTAGAATAATGCTCACACTATATGTTTGGGTAGTCGCAGTACAACCATATAATGGTGTGTGTAGAGATTGTCATATTCCCAGTGTTGTCAGGAAGGCCAAGTGGGTTTACTGGGTATGGGAATGTGGTGTGTGCCAGGCTATGAACCTGAAGGCAGTCTAACCCACTGTGTGTTGCACATGGAGAGGCTCTGATGCTTTGTGCAGTGCCACCAACCTGGGAGTGGGTGTATCTCAGGTGCCTCTGGATACATCCCCCCTGTTCTGGTTTGGTGCATGTGTAGGGGATGACAAGCATGGTATCAGGAATGACCTGGCACTGATGGTGTGCACCTGGGAGCCTTGTACCAGGAGTCTGTTACTGCATGGATATTGCTGTACCCCATGCTAAGGACAGTTTCCACTGCATGCATCTTAAGGTTTACACTGCTGCTGTTGAGTAGCATTGCTATTAGTGTCCTATCCCGTGTGATACCTGTGTAGGTGGCTATGTAATGTCAGCCTTGCATACAAAGGCACTATGTGTGTAGCAATAGCCTCTGCCAATATACAACAGCCCATGGGTGACAGGTGCAAGCTGTCCCAAGCAAAGCAATGTGGCTTGTCCAGCATGTAATCCCACACTGACAGGCATTGGATCCCCTTTGAATGTCACTGAAAGATACGTTAATTGCAGAAAAGGATGATCCTGTCTACATATTGTGGCAGCATTCTTGGTGAGGGTGAGATGCTACTCAAGGCCAGGGTCATACCAGCCTGTGCCACAAGCTCAGATAGCCCCTCTATGTCCCCTAACATGTAGTCCAGGGAGGTGCGTCAGAGGTCATACACACTGGCACAGACAATGACTGAGTCATACTTCTACATGCCTTGTAGTGACTGGTATGCTTGTGTTATGTGGTGGATCATAGTGCCCGATGGGCAGCTCAGCGTGACCATCACCTTGTTTAGCCTGTGAGCAGGACCTCAGTGTACGTGATGATAGAGGTACCTCATACAACTGTAGCAGGTGTGTTGTCAAGCCATATGGCCTGTGACTGTTTGGCACACAGGCTTTGTGAGCTATGTGTTGCATGTGCTCCGCTCTGGCTTAACGTTTGCTTGTGTGTCTGCTTTGCAGGTGTCAGCTGCTCAGGCAGGATGCTATTCTGAGAGCCCAATAATGTACCTGTGTGTGTCTGTGTTTGGATTGCGGTCGTGGCAGGTCTATGGGAGACTGGTACTGTATTCACTGTAGTATCCCACTCCACCTGACAGGGAATGCCAGTGCTGTGTTAACAGAGCTTAGCCCCCAGTTTGGCTATGTGGTTGCATCTCTAACATGTGTTGTACGTGTATGGGAAGGGGAGAGGGTTGTCTGGGTACATGAGGCCGCTGTAACATTGCCACATGACTCACAGATTCACCAACTGGACCTGAGAGTCCATCGACAGGTGACCTTTGCACATGCTACCATAGCATTGTGACTCCCATACTAAGTAACGACACATAGGGCCAATGGGGAACAAGGTACTCAAGGTGACTATGTGAGGGTGTAGTGCTCCTGATTTGTTAGTCTGGCATATATGAATGCTGTCTTGAGCAAATGTGAGGTAAGTCATATGCAATGTGTTACAGGCAAGCTACATGCAAACAGGACAAACAGTGACGTTCTGTCAAGTGACACATGGACATCAGTACAGTAAGCAATACAGATGTCACTAGGGATCCACAGAGGCACTGTATATCTGCACTGCAGGTGGAATCAGTGTTTCAGGAACATAACAGGCAAACATGCATACAAACAAAGCTACAGTCAGCAGGCCTGTATGTAGACTATGCTACAACAGACAAGGTGTACGACTTCCAGTAGGTAACAGTGCATATATGCAGGCACTATAAGCCAGTACCCAGACATTCACAGGGCAGACGGGCTGGGTCCAGCCACACCCCACACAAGTGTATAGACCACGTACCTTCGTAATGTTGAATAACTGGCCTGATACCCAAGTGCTCATACCTGTAATAATACACATGTCAAATAACAGACACTGAGCCCACACTCAGCAGTTCCAGACCTAGTATGATGTATGCTACCTGTCCTGATACCACAGTATCCTTGACATGTATGGACACTCTCCCTCCTGTCATAGTTAGTTCTGTGTTTTGGTGCTGTCATGCATGGTATGAGGTGTGACCTTGTAGTGCTAGTGTGCTCTTGTGAGCCTTGAACCTGCTGTGTAGTACTGCACAGATATCAACATCCTGAAACATCTGCATTGCAGAGTCGTGTGTGGACAGCATGCAACTCGCAGTTGACATGGCCATCATTGAGTATCAATATATACATTGTTGTATCCCCTGTGCTACCTATGTAGGTGGCCATCCCTTCACAGCCTCACCACCAGTATGCAAAGATGTACAGACAGAACACTGTGGTAATTACTATGGGTGTACAAAACAATACATTGACATTCATACTGTAACTGCATCAGACATGCTGGTATATACCCACAATGCTATCATTACACTGTACTGTTGTCAACATCATACTATTACAATACATCTATGTACTCACCCTGTGCATCAGCACCATGTTAACCTGTTCTTGCACCGATTTTACATATTGCAGGACATGGCACAGTTTCATCATATGCACAGGGTGTGTACCTGGTATGCCTGAGTCTGCCACTGATACAACCAATTGACATGTCTGTGTGTGTGTTTTGGTGAGGGACAGCAGTACAAGATGGGGCAATGTTGATGCAGTGTGTGCATGTATGCGGTAGCCCTAGGTGTTATCAATTTGCATGTGTGTATGAATGCACACAGTCCCACCTCATGGCTGTCATATACAGGTGTTTGTGGACAGCCACAGACTGTACCTGCCAGGTCATACAGATCACTGTCTGTGGCCACGGACACGGTACCTGTGCCTGGCAGGGGTGCTATGGACCGTATCAGGTACTAAGCCAGACTGGGTACTGTCATCAGAAGTGGGTGGTTGGTGACTGGAGACAGGTCCCTGTTGGGACTGTCCAGTGCCACGTGCACGTGGTCTCCTGGGGCGGTCTGATGACAGCACAGACCCAGCATTGCTGGGGCTGCTGCTGGCACTATGTGAGCGGCCGTGGGCCTGTTGTCGTCCGCGACAGCTGCCAGCTGCTTCTGTTGCTGGCATATGGCCACGTCAACGCCTCAACCATCCACCATTGCCCTGGCTCATGGACATGTAGTTGTGGAACAGATCTAATGTGTCCCCCCAATGTCTGTCAATGACCTCAGTGAAGTTGCGAATGGCAGCCGCAACATCACGCATACTGTCACTCATGGCTGTGCGACATGCTCTCAGCTCCCTCAGACCCTGTCTGGTGTACCGCTCCATACGTGACTGTGCCTGCATTACAGCCCAAAACATAGCTGAGGTTGAAAGACCTCTGTGGGCACGTCTGACAGGGGCGGTACACCCATGGATGCTCCCACGAGAACCCATGGACGTCTGCCTGTGTGGTACTGTGTCAGAACCCTGGCCATGGCTGCTGTGTGGGGATGCATGTGCCACCGGTACCACATTACCCTGGTCAATGCCCACTGCATCCTGTCCATCACCTAGGGACATTGGTGACAAAGGATGTATTGGCAGGATGACTGTGCGCATTGATGGGGTCGACAGCTGTGTAGTGTCAATTGGCTGACCAATGACGGACCCTGGCACACCTACCTGTGCCATTACACAGGTATCATCATTATCACTATCCACAGCAGCTGATTCAGGTTCCCTGCTGCACGACACCAGAGCAGCACCAGAACCTGTGGGAGTAAGACAGTAAACACAGTTTACAATGTGTACACAATGTCACCACTGATGCACACATGGGCACATGCACACATGCACACATGGGCACATGCATACATGCACATGCACACATGGGCACATGCACACATGCACAGATGGGCACATGCACACATGCACACATGCACACATGGGCACATGCACACATGCACACATGGGCACATGCACACATGCACACATGGGCACATGCACACATGCACACATGCACACATGCACACATGGGCACATGCACACATGCACACATGCACACATGGGCACATGCACACATGCACACACCTCAGTATATGAGATATCAACCCACAGACACAAACACACCTGCAATCAAACACACAGCACTACTGCTTCAGCCTATTATTACTATTAGTATACAGAGTATTGAAGGTAATGGTATTATACACTTACCAGCATGGATGGGCTGCCTTGTTGTTACACCAGAGGGACCTGCAGAAAAGAGACATTTATCGTCAGTGGGCACAACTGTGCCATTGATACTGTGGGCATGATACAGTTCAGTAGTGCAACAGTTAGCTTCCACAGGTGTACTGCAGATATTGAGGATATCACTAATGCACAATAATTACCAAGATTACAGCTACAAAACGAGAACACACCTCACACATGCATAACCTAACAGTGTACAGATTGGTCAACTATACACATGGCATGTTACCTGCACGCTCTGTGTCCTGCTGCTGTGTGGCTCCAGCCTCCATCATTACACATGTATGAATCTGCTGCTGTTGCTGCTGTGCTGGAGCCACAACACTTAGGAGTAGTCCCTCCAGTCTGGTGAGGGGGGGATGTCTAGCCACCCCACCACCTGTGGCAAGCTGCTGCCTGTGGATATCCAACACACACTGATGGACATTTCTAATTAAATCACTGCAGTGATGGCGTACCTGCTCATATGTCCGGTTATGTGTGCCTATGTCATTTACCCGACGGACCAGGTCTTGCCACAGTGCAGCCCTCTCCTGCTGGTTCTGGCTGGTGTGGGAAAAGAGTACAGCGAAATCCCGCACCAGGCTCTGGTGTATCTCCTCCTCCTCTGTAGCGGAGTAGACAGGGTTCCGCTGGTGAACCATGGCCCTGAAAAGGAGAAGGAAAATATGTCAGCAATATCTGTCAGCAAACTATGGCACACATAATACACATAATACTCGACTGCAGTGATATAACTTAAGCACCATATATAGCACCTGTCTGTCTATTGGGGGATAAACATGTAAATGACCAGATACCAGTGCTCATCCGACAGCTGTGCAACAGTACCTGGCACACTCCATACGACAGACTAGTACACTGCAGCAGTCAACACACTGTTTCAGGTACAATACACAACCTCACACTGGGGGTTTGTATCAAGGTACTGTATGGGGAACATTATCAGCCCATGCACTGCACACAATGCACGTTACATATTTCACTGGTAATGCACACTACTCTTACTTGCCATAACCCTACCTACACCACAGTAACATACAGGGTAACACAGCACAACATATGGCAATGTAGTATGTGTTGATCGCAATACCTCACACACCTGTCTCTGGCCTCACACCAAGGATACACACTACCATGACAGACAGACAGTCATGGTGAGCAATCACACCAGTACACAACATGCACCCAGTCACTAGCACACTCATTCCACCTCACATATTCCATTTGCAATGTGTTCATGGGTGTGCATTGTGTCTTAGGTAGGTAGTGTGCTTTTGGCCCTGGGCCTACAGCAGCATACTGTTATGCTACCCTGCCCCTTGTGACACATGTGTTATGATCGCACCTGCTCCTTACAAACAGTTACACAGGGTGACTCATATGGCATATTACCTATCTGCATAACATTCAGCAGGGGTATGTCTGACATCTACTCATGGGGAGCCTTGCTTCTTAATTCTGTGTGGTCTACTACAGGGTATGTCATATCTGTGGATAGGGTCCTGTACCTCCACCATGTGCTCTATACTGCAGTGACAAGGACGACAGACATAGGTAATTTGTGTTGTGGATGTTGGAGGTGTTACCATGGTTGTTAGACAACTGTCATGGGTGTGACCGAACTATGTATATCCAGCAGTGGTAACCTCTATGTAGGTAGTCTGTGTGCGCTCTGTGGTGTTTGAGTGCATTGACACAGTTACTTGCATATGTCTGTGTCCTTCTCCATATCTGTAGCTGTCATGGGGGGTACATACCATGTAGGACATTGTGGGGTGTGGAGGGGTACAGTGACCTACATGTCCATAGCTGACACACCATGTCCGCTGACACATTCCATGTACAGGTATTACAGGACTAGTGTGCCACTGTGTATATCAATGTGGAGCCTATTGTACACTTGTTGCCCCTGTTCCCCCCTGACACATGCAGTGGTGGGCAGGCATGTACATATGTGGTGGTTACTGGTGTCAGTGTTTTTGAATAGGGTATGGTACTCCAGTATCCACACTGGTGTTCACTCCATGCCTTTGACACCAGGCACCTGTTGCAAGACATCTGCACACATGTGCCTCACACAGTCTATATATATATATATATATATATATATATATATTGATTGATATATTTATATCTGTATATAGATATATATATATATGTTTGTATATATGTATATAAAATATGTATATATAGATGTAGATATATACATATAGATGTGGGGAGAGAGGGGGAGAGAGTGAGAGAGAGACACAGGGAGAGTGAGAGTGTGAGGGGCTGGGACAGAGAGAGAGAGATAGTCATATACAGACATATCTGTTGTCAGTCAGATCTATCTGCATATGTATATGTCTCTACAGATATCTATATATGCATGTGTGTATTACATATACCTGTACGTACATATTCTACCAATCTCGATGTCTGTGCAGTAAGTGAGAACCTGGTTCAAGGCTCCTGAGAGCACACCAGTGGTACCAGGCTATACCCCGTATCATGCTTTTTGGCCCCAGGACTCGGCACAAAACAAAAAGGGAGGGGGTGTGTCCATATTCATGAAGGACACACACACCTCCAGGTTAGTGGCAACACATGAAGCATCACAGACCATCCAGGTGCAGATAACCATAGGCAAACCTGCTATACAACTGGTAGCATGTTACAGACCACCCTCCCAATCTCAGGGACCACAGTCAGCCTTCCTGTAGACATTGGAGGATATGAATGTCCCACCACACACCATCATATTGGGATACTGCAACTACCCTAACATACACTGGATGCATTATTCTACCCCAAACACCCTAGCCCAAAGGTTCCCGGAATTCACTAAGTCAAATGCAATGGAACAGCTAGTCACCTCTCCCACAACAGGAGATAATATACTAGACCTGATCATCACAAACATGGGGACAATGTGCTACACACCGGAAGTATACCCCTCACTAGTCACATCTGACCACAGACTAATGCCCCTGGATATACATATCCCACCTCCCCCACAACACAAAAGACTACAGTGGGAAACCTCTCACATGCCGACTTTACACGTCTTATAACTGAGTTTGTTTCCTTAATGCCCACTGGGCCAGTGTAAACCACTTCCCACAATGCAGACACCTTCACATATGCTTTCTATGGACATCTCCAAGAATGCATGGATCATGCAATCACAAATGAAATCATGACCCTCTCCACCAAGGGCAGGCATCCTGTCTGGTGGACCCCAGCACTGAACAAATTGTATAACAACAGAAGGTAGCTACTGCACGGCAGAGCATACTTCCATAGAGCTACGGCATCTCTGATCAGCAGTAGTAGAAAGATACGTTTTGTCGTACAAACATGCAAGGCCAACAATGAGAGGGACATCGCTATGGTCACTACAGATAACCACAAGGCCTTCTTCTGCTATGTTACACACCTGGGTGGGAAACCTCAGTTGTGTTCACAGTTAGTTCACAGTGACAAACGCTACACTGAACACACAGATAATGCCAACATTCTGGCAGACAGGTTCAGTGGAGGTTTCTCCCCTCCCTCACCCACACATGTGGAATTACTTGTCCCAGCTGAATGTAACCTCCCTGTCATCTCAGATGTCCAGCTGGGAACCACCCTCAGCAGAGCTGTAAACACAGCATCAATGGGACCCAACGGTATTGCAGGTGGCATGCTATGTGAACTGCAAGAGGAGCTACACATGCACATTAAATGCTATTCAGCCGTAGCCTTACTACAGCATATGTACCTGGACACTGGCATACAGCAACAGTAGTCCCACTCCACACAGGAGGCACCTCTACAGACCCTGGTAACTACCGTCCCATAAGCTTACCCAGCCTGGTCTGCAATGTTATGGAAAGGATCATTATGGTACCCATACACAGAGACATTGAGGACTTAGACACTTGATCCGACCCAGTTTGGCTTTGTAGAGGGCAGGTCCTGCCTTATGAACCTGGTTGACCATTTCAAATCAGTCACTAGAGCCATTGACAAGGGCACAGCGGTCCATACAGCCTACCTGGACTTGCCTACGGCTTTCGACACAATATCGCACTCTGGCATCATAGACATGATCAACAGCTGAAATGTAAATCCATATGTCACATGATGGGTTGCAAACCGGCTAACGGATAGAAACCCTACAGTCAAACTCACTGGTGCCATGTCAGACTCAGAGCCAGTCACATGTGGTGTCCCACAGGGCTCTGTCCTGGGACCGCTCATGTTCGGCATATAATTCTCAGATGTGGAAGCAGACATGGGAGGGTAGTGGCTGACAATGTTCAAAGATGACTGCATACTAGGCGCCATAGGTGATAAACCAGCTGACACATACATCCTACTGACAGGCCTCATGGACACCAACAACTGGTGCCGGAGTCATGGCCTTACACTGCATGTCACGTAATGTATACTCATACCCTTTTGGACGGACAAGGTACCCACATATTATCACATAGACAGTAACCCACTGAGTACAGACAAAGTAATCGGAGACCTGGTGACACTGATCAATGCTGACCTCTCATTTGACACCCACGTTGCCAAAGTGGTTGGATAGACTTCCTATCTTTCCCACCTTATCATGAAGGGATTCACATCCAGATTAAAAGGGGTCATTGTACCCCTATACTCCTCCCTTATCAGGCCCATGACTGTGTACTATGCCCCATTTGGTATGTACCTCACCTGGCACTTGCAACAGCTAGGGGGACCTCATAAGTACATCACCAGGAGGGTCAAGGGTCTGCAACAACTGTCATATGCTGCCAGACTAACGTAACTCATGCTCTATTCCATAGCATACTGCCTACATAGGGGTGATCTGTGCCTGATGTAGTAGGCCATGTCCAATCAGGTATTGATGGACATGTTCCACCTCATACAATCCAAATCCATCAGAACCACAACAACTATGGATTTAAACCTCAGCACACATATGAATAGGACATACTGTAGGGACAGATCCATCACTAAGAGGCTTCCCATACTGTGGAACAGGATCCCAGGTCATGTTAGGCAGAGACCCTCACTGACACTCTTCATGTGCATTCTTGACAAGTGGATGGGAGATCATAGGTTTACAGCAGGGGTCATCTCTGTGTCACTACTAGACAGAGGCACAGTAAACTAATGCTATTATGTAGGGGGGTCTTCACTGTGTCACTACTATACAGAGGCGCAAGTTTCTAAATCTCTTCTATACACTGTCTGCAGATAGCCTAGTACTAAACTATGACACTGTGAAACTATATATGTCTATGTATTTCTACATCCCTCTCTATCTATGTATACACATATGCATATTTTATATATATATATATATATATATATATATATATATATATATATATATATATATATATATATATATATATATATATATATATATATATATATACATATCTCAATATACATACGTATACACATGTTATATATATATATATATATATATATATATATATATATATATATATATATATATATACTCCTTTTAGTTCCACATATGTATACACACAGTAACGTACTGCTGAACATCCATTACTGTACAACCTACTTGTACATTGCACTACAACCTACATTGCTATGTGCACATAGCTACTGTCACATACATATGTATGTAGAGCCTTCAGTGACAGTTGCAGTATGTCCCCGTCCCTATGCACATCTTCATATACGTAGATACAGACCAATAACACATCTGGAGGGTTCACAGTATGTAGAGTATTATAGTAGTACTTTACATTACCTGTGCTTGTTGCAGCTGTTTGTGTAGGCTTGCAGTTGCTTGGCCTGCTGTCTGCCTCTTTGCTTTGTTGTTTCAGGTTTGATATTTCTTTCTCTTTCTTTCTTTCTTTCTTTCTTTCTTTCTTTCTTTCTTTCTTTCTTTCTTTCTTTCTTTCTTTTTCTCTCTCTCTCTCTCTACCTCCAGCGGGTGCAATGAAAGTATTGCATGTGTGGACTGGGAGTACAGGATGCTTTTGTAGGTATATGCACATGTCCATGTGATGGCCTCTGCATCAATTGTTAGCCAGCATTTACTAATTGCATGCAGCCTGTTGTGTAGTGATTGCAGTTCTCACTGTGATTACAGGACTGTGCTATAAAAAGGTCTGTTAGGTAGGCGTAGCCCTTTCAGATTATCAGGGTGGGGACCATGCTGGTTTGCTGTGGACACTGTTCTGTGAGTGTAAGGGTTGGTATGTCTCTCATATTTCAGGCTGTGTTGTAGACACTGCAATGTATGTTGTTCTGTAAGCTGTGTATTCCTTCCTCCAGTGTCCTCTTCTCCGTGTGTATGTAAACTGACACCTACGACTAGTAATACTGTGTATATGGGTGTGTGTGCTTTCCTGTGGGGATTGTGGTGTAACTGGTATATAGCAGTGGCTCTTGCAATCTGTTGCTATGGCTTCAATATTTGGCCTTTACATTCACTCCTTGTATGCCTGCTAGGTGTCTTTCCTGTAATGTGTTGCTATGGCTTTCCTATTTTCCATTTACATTCACAGCTTGTAATGCTTGCTAAATCTGTTTGGGCAGCAATTCCCTATGTGTTTGTTGTGGTAGGGTGTTACTGCATGCAGTGTGGTCTGGCCATGGTGTGGGCCTTGACACTTACAGGGGTATTTGATCATGCTTGCATCTTTTATCAGCCTCATGGAATGGTACATAGTAGTGGGTTACTCCAATGATATATTCTGATATTCTGCAGTTGTGACTGTGGGTTATTTCAAGCATGTGTATTAGTACACCATTTGTGACGTGCAGGTGGTGCATACCTTCAGTCAGTCATAGTTACCATTGCATGTGTAGTTACACCTTTCTGCCTACTGTTAGTACATTTGACAAGATTTCAGTGGGGCACAGTTGACATTTGTTTTCACATCAGGGACATCCCTGTA
Source organism: Protopterus annectens (assembly GCF_019279795.1). Lineage (NCBI taxonomy): Eukaryota > Metazoa > Chordata > Ceratodontiformes > Protopteridae > Protopterus > Protopterus annectens. The sequence continues at coordinate 716,715,206 of NC_056744.1, forward strand.
ACTCAGTCACAGTTGCTATGTCTGATCTCTAAACTATTCAACTATGGCAGTGTTTATCCTGCTCTGAGTATGTGTGTGGCTTGCCAAATGCTACTGTGACATTATTACCTAGTAGCTACCAACTAGCATGACTGTTTCTCAGCACACAGTACTATTTTACAAATCCACTAGATTTGACAGTAAATGTACATGACATGCTTTGTGTACTAGACTTGCTATATTCCCTTTACATTCATTTCTACTATTTTATGATATATTTCTTTCAGCACAATGTTCTTGTATAGCAGTCATGGCTTAGCGGTAAGTCATGCAGACTAGTGTTTCCAAGGTCCTGGGTTCGAGACTGAGGGAGGTATTTTATTTTGCTGCTGAGAAAACTACAGGCCTTGTCATTCAGAGTGACTAAGGCACTTTTAAGCAGTTGTAAGCGGGTTAGCGCTGGTTTGCGCGGAGCTCACGCATGCGCACTGCTGCTTAGCTTCGCGCACACACGCTTAGCTAAGTGCACAGAAGCGCACACCTGCTTACTACTGCTTAAAAGTGCTTACTCTCGCGCACACCCACGCTATTTTCTTTTAAAGAAAAGAAAATGGGGAGATAGGATAGTGGTGAAAAAGGGGGCACAAAGAGGGTAGGACAGTAGGAAAACAAGCTCGGGTTTTCAGGAAGGATGTAGGAAAGGCCCATAGCTCCCCATTTCTTTGTCAGCAACAGCTGTGCATATGTTTGTAATTTGGTGTGAAATTTGAAACCTTCCACCCCTGAGAGAGGTGTGAGGACAACAATAATATTTGTGTACAGCCAATTGTAATTGCCAGTTTACATGTTCATAGGTTCATAGGTTCATAGGTTCATACTAGGCTATCTGCCCAAGGGCATTTATAAGCCTAGCCCATAGTTATGTGGCTTTCGCCACCCCTTTAGTTTGAATAAAAACTATGCCTATCATTTTGCTGTGCCTCTGTCAAGCAGTGACGCTGAAGTAATCCCTGGGGTATATCTGCAATCTCGCATCCATTGGTCAAGATTCCTCTTGAACAAGACCAGAGAGGTGCTCTGCCTCACATGTACCGGGATTTTGTTCCACAGCATAGGAGTCTCTGGGTGATGAATCTGTCCCTCCAGCACGTTCTATTTATACCCGTGTCAAGGTTTAAGTCTCCCGCCCTTGTGGTTCTGAGGGATCTAGATTTTTTGAGGTGAAGCATATTCATCAAATCTGGGTTTGACATGGCCTTATATGTCAGGCACAGGTCACCTCTGAGCAAGCAGTATGAGACTGAATAGAGCTGGAGTTCTTTCAGTCGGGCAGCATAAGACATATTTTGAGACCCTTTATCCTTTTGGTGAGGAACTTTTGGGGCCTTTCAAGCTGCAGCAGGTGTCTGGTCAGATACATTCGAACGGGCATTGTACTCAATCATAGGTCTAATAAGTGATGAGTACAGGGGACGATGACCTCCCTTGATCTAGATGTGAATCCCTTCATGATCAGGTGGGTGATATAGAAGGTTTTCCTAACTACTTTAGCAACATGAGTGTCAAACGAAGGCTACTGTCAACCTGGGTCCCCAGATCTCTGATGACTTTTCTGTGCTCAGTGGATTGCCACCTATATGGTAGCTAGGGGTAGCCTTGTTTTTCCCAAAGGGTATGACTATGCATTTTTGGCGTTTAACTTCAGGCCATGGCTCTGGCACCAGTTATCCATTTCTGTGAGGCCCTTCTGGAGGATATCTGTGTCAGATGTGTTTTCGACTATGGCCCAGTTTGCAGTCATCTGCAAACTTTGTCAGCCATAACCCTCCTGTGTTTGCTTGTACTTCAGAAAAGTAGATGCCGAACAAGAGTGGACCCAGGACTGAGCCCTGTGGGACACCACTTGTGACAGGCTTTGAGTCTGACATGGCTCCAGCAACTCTGACCCTGTGGGTTCTGTCACTTAGCCAGTTTGCAACCCATCTTGTGATGTATGGGTTTACATTCAAGCTGATGAGTTTTTCGATGATACCTGAGTGGGGTACTGTGTCGAAGGCCTTTGCCAGGTCGAGGTAGGCCGTATGGACTGCCTTTCCCTCATCAATGGCCTTGGTGACTGTCTCGAAAAAGTCAACCAAGTTTAAGAGGCAGGATCTGCCTTTGACAAAGCCAAACTGAGTTGGATCCAAAGTCTGCAAGTTCCCTATGTCTTTATTTATGAGTTCCATTATGATCCTCTCCATGGCTTTGCAGATAAGGCTTGTCAAGCTAATGGGGCGGTAATTTCCAGGGTCTGTGGAGGCACCGCCCTTATGAAGTGGGACCACAGTCGCCGCGCCACTCCTTGGGCGTATCCTGAGGTGAGGCTAAGATTAAACAGCTGTCCTAACTGTGGGTTTAATTCCTCATTGAGTTCATGAAGCACACAGCTGGGGACACCATCCGGTCCCATGGATGCTGTGTTTTTTTGCCTTAGTGAGGGCAGTTCTCACCTGGGCGTTGGAGATGTTTGGGGGCTACAATCCTCTGGAATAGATATCTCTCCTTTGGGGAGGGGAGAAGTTTGCACTGAACCTGTCAGCCAGTATGTTGGCAATGTGTGTAGGTTCAGTAATTTTCACATCATTTTGAACTAATTCTGAGCATATCTGGGAGTTTCCTCCTAGGTTTCTAACATAGCTAAAGAAGGCCTTATGATTCTCTTTAGAGTCCTTGGTGATTTTTCTCTCAAAATTTGCCTTGGATGATTTTATGAGAGCTCTTAGTTTTTACTTATAATGATCAAAGGTGTCTTACCTTTCAAGGATTTTGCTCTATCTTGTAGTAGCTTCCTCCTTTTGTTGTAGAGCTTGTTTATGGCTGGGGTCCACCAGACTGGACGCTTGCCTTTGGTACAGAGAGTCTTAGTTTTGTTTGGGATTGCCTGATCCATGCAGTCCTGTAGGTGCTGGTAGAAGGCATTTGTAAGTGATTCAGCGGTTTGAGTAATGTTTACCACTGGCTCAGGGGCCTTAAAGGAGACCACACTAGTTTTAGAAGTGTGAAATCGGCTTTTGAGAAGTTTTTCACTGTGGTCTTTTTGTTTCAGGTGGGGCGGGATGAGGACCTCCAGCGAGATTAGTTTATGATCTGATCTCACCAGTGAGGGGTATACTTCGGTGTTGAACATTTTGATCCCATGTTCGTGATGATGAGATCAAGTATGTTTTCTCCTCTTGTGGGGATGGTGACTAGTTGTTCCATGGCATTTGAGTTTATGAACTCCAGGAATCTTTGGGTTAGAGTGTTCGGGCTTGAGTAGTGTTCCCAGTCTATATTAGGGTAGTTAAAGTCACCTAGTATGATGGTGTTTGGAGATACATTTATCCTCCAATGTTTTCAGGAAGGCCATGTGAGGTGCCTGAGTTTGAGAGGGTGGCCTGTAACATGCTACAAATTGCAGAGCAGTCTTGCCTATGGTTAATTGCACCTGGATGGTCTCCGATGCATCATGCGTTGCCACCAACCTTGAGGTGTGGGTGTCCTTTATGAATATGGACACCCCCTCCTTTCTTGGTGTTGTCCGGATTTTGGGGCGGAACGCATGATATGAGGTGAAACCTGTTAGTGCTGGGGTGCTCTCAGGAGCCTTGAACCAGGTTTCTGTCACAGCACAGACATCGATGTTCTCCATATTGAGAAGGGCCTCGAGTGCGTGCATCTTGAGATTGAGACTTCTGGCATTGAGCAGCATTACCCTTAGTTTTTTCCTTTTGGTGTTCTAGGGTGGTAGGTTTAGAATTTGAGCCTTGCCTAAAAAGGCACTATGGGGTGGCAAGAGCCTTTGCCAATATCCGAAGCCCAGGGGTGACAGGTGCAAGCCGTCCCTGCGAAGCAGCGTGGCTTGTCCAGCATGTCATCCCAGGCAGACAGACATTGGATCCCCTTTGAATGACACCAGAATTTAAGCCAATTATTAAAGCTGATCATCTTATCACTGTATTGTGGCATCATTCTAGGTGAAGGTAGGATACTGCTCAAGGTCAGGGTCATACCTGCCTTGGCTACATAATCAGAGAGCTCCTCGATGTCCCTTTTCATGTAGTCCAAGGAGGTACGTCTCAGGTCGTTGACACCAGCGTGGACAATGTGTGCAAAATGGGCAGCTATGTATGGGGCGTAATTTTTTTGTGGGTACAGAGTGCCCTTTTTTTTTTTTTTTTTTTCAGGTAAGAGTGGTATGTCAGGTACAGGAAGTTGGCATAGCTGGAGAGGTAGGTAGGGGAGGTTAACAGACAAGACAAACAATACGCATACAGGGGTGGTGTATGACACATGTGGGGGGGTTACACAATTGACGGGGATGGATGTATGGATATCTCGAGCCCATGAGCCCACAGATGGCAACAGTGAAACTGAGATCCCCACCCATGGGCAGTTGCCACTGTGCCTTCACTGCCCAGGACGGGGCTGTGCTGGGGGCTGTGTAGGCCGGGCAGCAGGCACACCCGTGAGTTGTGCCACCTGTGCCTCAAGCTGGCGTAAGGGCCCAAGCACAGCGTGCCTGATCTCCCTACGCACCACAGTCCGGACACTACGGAGGGTGAGTGGATGTTCTCCTCCAGCCACGCTTGCAGAGGGGGGACGAGCCCCATCCCCTGCAGCGCTTCCACCTGCAGGTGGCACAGGCCCACCGGAGGAGGGTCCGGCCTGGGCACTACTGCCAGATGCACTCGCACTACTGCCAGGTGGGAGAGGTGGGTCCGCTGGAACCCGCCTTCCCTGTCATCCTATGTTTTGCATTATGTTATGACAGTTTGGGTTAGTAACGTACAATACCATTCACAATTAGTTGTAACAGCATGCATTAGTATTCCCATTAACCAAACACCCATAAATTCAAGCCATTGAACAGCAAGAATAACACATGCATAATTTGAACAGCAATACACAATCCAACAACATGCAGGGTTGATTGATGGCAACAGGCCATCAGGTTTGGATGTATGAACAGGGCACATGCATCAACGTACATGCAAATATGCATGAACCAACAGGACAAATGTCCAGGGGTGTTAATTGTGAATGCACATACCCATTTCATGTGGAATGGATTATTTGTGGTTATAGGGTAGGGTGAAGAAATATTTCATAAACAACTTCAAATACCTATACATATGCTGTACATTTCTACTAGCTGCACATATATACACACTACAGGTCTGACTACAGTTTCCTATGTGATAACTAATTCAGGTTGGTGATAGGAATGTAACTGCTACATCAATATACATTTCATATTTATTCATACACATTCATATCTGGCTCTGTTCAGCTACATCATCCTGCTACATTTGCTTTATATGGCTCTAGACAACTGTGGATGTTTGGTATTTCATACAACCATACTATCTGCATATTGCAAACTGACAGCAACATATCCAGATTTTGGGACACACATTCCAGCTTCAGTACTTTTTTCAACACATGTTGCTGTTTGGTTCTGCCTGTCACATTCATTTCATTCTGTACTGACTGCAGTATACTTTATTCAGGAGTTATTACTACTTTATTGGTGGATTCATACCTCTTTCTCACACTCTCTCACTTGTTTTATTTTTACAATTCAGGATGGTACTTAATTCTAGGCTTTATTGACATGTTTTACTTTTAGTTATAACAATCCTTTCCAACAGTCTCACTTGTGTCATGTTTCAGAATTTAAACAGGGATATATTTCACACATGTGTTTTACTCAGCTTCTGTAGCTGTACTTTTCAGCCTGCTGCAGGTTATGTACTATTATATTACAGGTGGGACATCTTTATTTCAGACTTGTTTCATTTTTATTTTTGGATTACAGGCTGCATCACACTTTTGTAATCAAGCAATACTTGCAAACTCTCTTACACTGTTACTTGCACATTTTATTAATAAGTGACTACACTGCACTCTTTTGCAAACTGTCATACTTATATATTGTTTTACAGTTACAGGGAGAGGATTACTGACCCGCCTGGTGGCGCAACCGCACCAGCCTATCGGCATAGACTTGACGGTTCATGGAACGGACACCTGCAGCTGTAATATAAATGAAGTAATATTGGAATACACATCTCCATAATATCAGCTAGGTTAATTTCTTACATAAATAATTACATGTAACTTACTCAGTAGTGGGGTGTTGGGCATTTGCCTGGCCTCCTGGATCCAACGGTTCAGTTGGTCCTGCTTCCGTCTCTTCAGGTCCGCATGGTGGTGACAGACCTGTTCACCAGTCCTTGGTATTCCTGTGGCATTGGTGAGATCATGTGCAACCGGTCCCACGCCTCAGCCCTATATGCTCCCCACAGGACCTGGCCCTGCATGAGTTGGGCCTCATGATCATGGATGAGGAGCCAAACCATATATTTGGACTCCTCAATGCCCCACCACTGTGCTCGGAAGCAACTACCCTCTCCTACACCTGCCATCCTGGCTGCAAGTCGGTTCCACAATCGGTTATGCTGTGTATTCCCGCCTATGGGGCTTATATATGCCGTTTTGCCCGCACTTATCTGTGATTGGCCATTTTGGAATTGTATCAGCTTCACAAAACCTGCTTTGTCATGCTCCTCTTTCTATTCATTCCTATATATATGCTATTACTGCATTTCTAAATGCAACTGTCATGGCTTAGTGGTTCAGTACTTTGACTATGGTGCATGGTATCCTGGGTTCGAGCCTGGCCATTGCTTTTTATATTTTATGACTGTCTACATAGGCTAGGAGGTGTGTCTGTGTAAAGGCAGTTTTGATACAGCTTGCTCAACGTTGCCCATCGGTTACCTAGTTGGCGCGGTGCGCAGCTCCGCGCAAATGGGTTACGCTGGTTAACGCATCGTTTGGCTGTCAGCACTCATATTACGCTCAGCTCAGCTATGGACACACAGTTTCAGTGTGTTAAAACGCTGCTCAACCCCGGGCACTCATTTTACACCTGTTAAACCACTGCTCATCTACGGGCACTCATTTTAATCCTGTTAAAACACTGCTCACCTACGGGCACTCATTTTAAACCTGTTAAAACACTGCTCACCTACAGGCAGATATCCTCAACTTGTTAGACTGTAGCTCAGCTATAGGCACATCTGACTTTTTTTTTTTTATTATCTCACATTTCTTCAAAATACATGGCCCATTTCATTACATTTTACATAAAATATAATTTTATATATGTACATATATGTCGGAATTGTTTCGTGCTTATTTCACTAAAAATAAAAATTGCGGTTGTGGGGGCTCAAACCATGACTGCCTCCTCTTCAGCCAACGTCTCTACCGCTACGCTATTGCTTCTTGGCTTACTTTGCATATTTAGTTCTTATATGCTTTTCCACTGACTGCTAACTGTGGCTAAGATCTGGGCACGCCCGCGCAAACGAGCGCACTCAAGGGCAAACATCTTTACAACTTATAAAAAAAAATATAAGATGTTCATTTATACATTTTATGTTCATAGTGTGTGGGGGCATGTGTTGTGTTGTGTTTATTCACATTTACACAGACTCTGTCATGGGGGTTTACTTTCTGGACTTTTACTCTTCTGGGGGCATGTCTGTTTGCAGGGCTCGCCCTACGGACACGCCCCTACTGTCTTACATGGACAGTGTTAGCCTTAGGTGTGATTCAGCATGCCCTCATGCATATGCATGGCATGCTGATGTCACACCGTTTAACTGCAGCCTCCGTGTAAGCCTTGTAACTCTTACACGGAGGCTTCGTGAATCCTGCCCATTGTGTAATAGTAATAATCCATTCCTGCATGTGACCAGTACTAATACCATCTTATTTGTTTTATCACTTGGGACTTGCCCTTACGATTAAACCATGCAGGCAGTTGGTAAACTGAGCATTACCCAAATCCAGTTTTAGGTCATTGCTAAAATGTAACATCCAAATTTGTGATGGTGGTTAAGATTATGCGACAAGGCTGCTGGAGCTCTGGATTGGATTTTCAGGCATACTGCCAGTACGTTTCAAGATACTTAGCCAATTAGACTTCTGGATTTTTGATATTCATCATATTTTACAGGGACAGTATTATTCCCACATTGAATTGATTTACTTAAAGGAATAGCTTTAGAAATTAATGTTTATCAAATAAATCAAACAAAGCAATTTACACATGTAACTTACTAAATAGTACAAGTAACCACAGAAGCCAAAAATAACTTTCCTTACAACTGAAAGATGAAGTTATGAAAAACAATGAATATAGTTTGTATGGAAATATCATGTGGAAAGATGGAGTGTCCAAATAGTCAACAACATTGTTGGTTTTTCACATTTTTTTAAAGCAACAGTTGAAAAACAAATTATATTAGACACCATAAACACTTGGATATTGTAGATTGGAAAACAAATTCAGCATAATTACAAAATAAAAACACTGGACTACACCAACACCAAGCTCATCAGGATTCACAACAGAATCTTTCCAAGTGGAACTGCACATTTACTTTCTTATATATATATATATATATATATATATATATATATATATATATATATATATATATGTATAAATTTATCTAGCTATGTACAAATAGTGGGAACATATGATAATGTGATACAAGCTAATTTACACTTGCTTGGGTGTAACTAGAATGTGCTTAGTATTAATATCAAGCATCCTTATATTTTTATTTCCCATAACTCTTATCTTGGCATTGTTCACTTTTTCTAGGAGTATCTTCCCCCTGTGTTTGATCACCATCAAACCCTCTCCTATTAGTCTGGAACCTATTCATTTCTCTGCCACTGAAGAGTCCCTAGCATAGGAATTAGAGCAGAGCAGATGATTTGTGCTCCCATCCTGCAGCAGCTGATGCAGGTTATGAGAATATTTCTTTCAGTCCTAATCTCACCCCTGGCTGCCTGGCAAATCAAATGATCAAAAGACGAGACCAATACACCCTTCCAATGTGTGTGGTTGCTCCCACAAATATGTTAATGAGGACTGCTGCTATTGGCTTGGTCACTGCAATCCACCATCTTCATGTTTTTTCATTCCCTGCAATCTTACGTTTGTTGGTGGTGGAACAGCAGACTAAGTGCACTGCTCCCCCACAATGAACAAACCAGGTTATCTGTTCACTCCCATTTCCCTCTACCTGACTTCTGCAGCATCCAACCCTTACACAAACCTGAGGTATCAGAACTGTAGTCAGGGTATTACACAAACCTGAGGGATCAGAACTGTAGTCAGGGTATTACACAAACCTGAGGTATCAGAACTGTAGTCAGCGTATTACCCTCTATGCCACAGAGCCAGGCATTTCATTTATTTCAAATTAAGCTTGTGTTCCTGTAAACTTTTCCTCCCTGTGCCCTGTTGACCACCAAAACTCCCATTTCTCAACTCAGCTAGCCTTTTAAGTCACCCAATATACAAGAGCTCTACAGCTCATTCATTCTTACCAGGGATGAGAGTCAAACACTGACGGCAGTTGCATCATCCATACTTTCAGAAAATCAGGGGTTTTGCTGTAAAGTCCTTACAATTTCCATTGCACATGCCCAGTTGCACTCTTAAAGTTCAGTGTGCAATGGGCTTTGGCAAGGGCATGTCACGTACTGTAGTAAGTGATATAACCTCTTAGAAGGTCCTGCCCTCCTACAGCGAATACTCCCACACGGTACTTGGTCCCTAACGGGAATTTTAACACAGGAAGATTGTCATAACTATGCACATTTCACCCTCCCCCTTAAGAAAGGTGACCAGACATTATCTAGGCAATATTTTTGCTCTCCTGCAAGTTCCTCCAGTGCCAGGGTCAACTGGGTCATAGTCAGGTATTTATCTCTTTGTAACAATGAAGCTGGCAGTATCTGAATCACTTTAAATATAAAACTAGGAAAATGTCCTGGAATTTGCATGTAAAGCCCCTGGTTTTCTTCTTGAAGTTCAAAACACATTATGCATCCTACTGGTCAATGCATGCATCCATTTTCTGAGAATATGCAGCTGCCACACTACTACTTGCTGCAGTTAAAGTGTAATGGACATGCAGTGGAATGGATTCATTGCCTCATTTAAAAGACAATTCCAACCTCCAGTATAGACAGACTTATCCCAGTGCTGTTTTTTATCTCTGTAATACCATCTATATGTAGTTCAGCGTACAGAATCTTTTTATATCATTCACTTTCTTGATTTCTTGCCACATACCATTACAGTTCCATTATCTTGTTTTTCTTATTCAGATCTTTGGTGGTTTCTGAACATACTTTGTCTCAGCATGCATGACATAGGTGAGACTACACACTGTACTTTTACTATAAGTCACCAATGATAATTTTAAATCCTGAAACTGTGCCTTGGTCTAATAATTTGTAAAGCACATAGTCAGATAATACATAATTATTTCGCTAAGAATTAATTTTTGAAGATATCTCTATACATTTCAAGAACTTTACCACAATTGTATTATGCATACTAAATGTCCAAACATAGAATTTCATAATTCTATCTTCTATATTTTTGCCCTACACTTGTATAGTGCTCATTTCTGATGTAAAAATGTGTATAAACAGTGTTTTTCATGTATTCTATAATTATCTGTCTGTTGTATTGTATGTATCATGTTACTGTTTGGAGCTTTTCTCCCCGGGCCTCCACTGAAAATGGACGTGTATCCAGTCGGACTATCTCGGTCAACAAATGTAAAATAAATAAATATAAACAGCAAGAATCAGTTGTACTGCAACATTACAAAAAGTGGCAATTATTTCCATTTTTTGCCAGGGAAAAGTTGTTAAAATCCATACAGCTGTAGAAAACTAAGGACAATATGGAGTAGTAAAAGCTGCACGAAACTGCCTGACCAGCCTGATGAAATTTCAACTGTTAGCCAAAGATAATTGATAAGAGCTGTCACATTTGTCAACTAATTAAGAAAGTGCAAGTAATGGTGCACATGCTTGCTAGAAATGCAGTTACTTCTTTGCCTACCTAACAAAAATCTGTCATTATTTACTTTACTTAAAGTAATTCAGAGTAAACTTTTAAAAAGATAAAATTGTCTTTTAAAGGTTTGATTTCTGTTTGGTGCCTCCGTCCTCCCCTTCCATACTTAAAATAAATCTGTTTTGCCTAAGGTACAGGGACATGTTACATTAACACACTGCCTTCTGCCTGACACAGTCTACAAGACTCCTTACCTTAGGTACATGTTACTTAAATTAACACACTGCCTCCCGCCTAACACAGTCTACAAGGTTGATTGATGTTTTAGAGTTCCGGAGTCAGAGCGAGAGGGTGGTCACTCACAATAGGTATTTAAAATGTAGCTTTTTTGGCTTCTGATCGCATCTTTGGAACTGCTGATATAGTAAATATTCAGGTTTGACAGTTAGTTCTGCTGATACAGTAAGTACTCAGGTTTAACAGTTAGCACTGCTGATATACTAAGTGCTCAGGTTTAATGGTTAGCACTGCTGATATAGTGAGTACTCAGGTTTAAAATTTAGCACTGCTGATACAGTATCTACTCAGGTTTAGAACTGCTGATATAGTAACTACTCATGTTTAACAGTTAGCACTGCTGATATAGTAAGTACTTAGGTTTAACAGTTAGCACTGCTGATATAGTAAGTACTATTTGCATGTTAGAATGCATTTACTTACCTGTGAAGTGAAAAACTTTAGTAAGACTAAATACTGATGCTGGAATTGTGCTATGATGTTAGAAACTGCCAGAGAACAAGATGGGTATGATATCTTGAGGAAAGAATTAGAAGCAGTGAAGTCACAAAAGGATTACAAAACAAACGCTTACAACCCTGTAAAAATGCCAGGTTTTTGGATATAAAAAATGAGATCATAATAAATCATTTCAAAACCTTTCCCACCTTTAATGTGACCTATAACCTGTACAATTCAATTGAAAAACAAACAAATCTGTTAGGGGAAGAAATATAAAAAATAAAAAAAACTTAACAATACGCTGGTTGCATAAGTGTGCACACCCTTAAACTAATACTTTGTTGTGTGTGCACACCCTTAAACTAATACTTTGTTCCTCTTCATCTTCAGCTTTCTAGTAGATGCCTGAAGGTTTTGGGCCAAAAGTGACTGGTATTTGGAACTGTTCATAATTCCCTCCACCTTGACAAAAGCCCCAGTTCCAGCTGAAGAAAAGCAACCCCAAAGCATGATACTGCCACCACCATGCTTCATCGTGGGGATGGTGTTCTTTTGGTGATGCAAAGTGTTGTTTTGCCAACGCATCCTTTTGGAATTGTGGCCAAAAAGTTCAAACTTGGTCTCATCAGACCATAACACATTTTCCCACATGCTTTTGGGAGACTTGATGTATTATTTTGCAAATTTTATCTGGGTCTGGATGTTTTTCTGTGTAAGAAAAGGCTTCCGTCTTGTAACTCTACCCCATAGTCCAGACATACAGAGAATACAGGAGATTGTTGTCACATGTAGTACACAGCCAATACTTGCCAGAAATTCCTGCATCCCCTTCAATGTGGCTGTAGGTCTCTTGGCAGCCTCCCTGACCAGTTTTCTTCTTGTCTTTTCATTATTTTTGGAGTGATGTCCAGTTCTTTGCAATGTCACTGTTGTCCCATATCTTCTCAACATTTTGATGACTGTCTTCACTGTGTTGCATGGTATATCCAATGCTGTGGAATTTTTTTTGTACCCTTCTCCTGACTGATACCTTTCAACAATGAGATCCCTTTGATGCTTTGTAAGCTCTCTGTGAACCATGGCTTTTGCTACAGCAGGCAACTAAGCAAATATCAGGAAAATCCTACTAGGACAGCTGAACTTTATTTGGGGTTAATCAGAGACACTTTAATTGATGGCAGGTGTGTTCCCAAGAAGACTGAATGTTGTAATTAAATCAAAAGGTGCTTCAACAAAGTTATTAGTTTAAGGGTGCGCACACTTATGCAACCAGCCTATTGTATGTTTTTTATTATTTTTTCCCCTAACAGATTTGTTTGCTTTTCAATTGAATTGTACAGGTTATAGGTCACATTAAAGGTGGGAAACGTTTTGAAATGATTTACTGTGGTCTCATTTTTTATATCACAAAAACCTGACATTTTAACAGGGGTGTGTACATTTTTTACATCCACTGTACTTGCAAAGAATATGTAATCTGTAAAAAAATGAATTTATCAGAACAAATAAACAAATTGGGTGGAGAACTGGCTGGGACTGTACTTTTTTTGGGTGCTCTATGAAGAAATATTTAAAAAATGCAGTAGTATGCTAAGAGCAAAGGTAACTAGTTTAGTTTACTGCAGTCTGCCCATAACACATTCATGGTT